>NC_090738.1:24647457-24672457 GCF_036898095.1 Palaemon carinicauda | reverse complement strand
TAATATTGAAATCTCATAGGCCGTATCCATGGTCCAGATACACCGTTGATGGACCATGGCCGTAACCTACATAACAACCGAAACTCTGTAATAAGTCACTTCTGTACTGTTTAACAATTATTTTTCGCTATACTATGTAACGCGTATTATATATATATATATATATATATGTGTGTGTGTGTGTGTGTGTGTGTGTTTGTGTGTCATCATCATCATCAGTCGTTACAAGTCCACTGCAGAAGACAGGCCTCAGACAAGTCATTCCACTTGCGTTTGTTTTTAGTCTTTCTATGCCAGTCCACGCCCGCAAACTTCTTAGTTCGTCAATTCATCATCTTCTCTTCCTTCCCATGTTTCGTTAGTAATCTGTTATCTGTTATTCCCATTACATGTCCTGTCCACTTCCATTTCTTTTTCTTACATATTGTTAGCTCGTGTATTTATATATATATATATATATATATATGTGTGTGTGTGTGTGTGTGTATGTATGTGTAGGACAAAATGAGCCGTAACCGGAGAGAGGGATACAATGCAGTACTGTCTAGCCAGTTAATGGTCCCAATAACTCTCTAGCGGTAGTATCTACACGGGTGGCTGGTGCCCTGGGCAACCAACTACCTACCTATATAATGTTTAAAGGACTTCACCGTAAAGGGAAAAGTTTTCATTAGAACAGGAAAAAAAATAAGGCATCTTGTTTATGTGTACCAGGTCACTCATGAATATTTGTATAAATTTGCTTTACTGACTGTATTTACGCCCTTTTTAATGAGTTGTCAGGCAAATTTTGATCTACTGGACATAGCATATCACTCTGATACCCAAATCTGTAGCGTATTTTATTTATTTTATTTGCTAAATGAATTCATAAATTTACATCTTTTTTCATCATCACAGTATGGGTTTCCTCTGAAAGCGAGGGAAGGTGGTATGGTTAGGATTACAAAGTTGTGCTGAACATTTTTTCTGCTCTTATTATTAGCTTCGCTTCTTTTTTGTTTCACATTGTGATGTAAAGAGGCTAGTTTTGAAAATTTTGTCAACATAATTATGGTCACTATTGCCATTTGGGTCGGAACTAAATGAAGATTAATGAATCATCGTTTTTCTTTTCTTTTAGCAAGAAATGCAAAAAATTAAAGTAATGAACATCAGGTACTTTTATTTCCCTAATTATTTAGAGAGCTTCGACTGGTTATCGTCTTGACTTGCTTTACTAATTCTTGTAGAAGATACAAAAGAGATTGAAAAATACAAATTTTCAACTGATTTAATCTTTTCTGCTTATTTTACTGATAGGATTCTACTGACATTTGAGTTTAACAGGGAAATTATTTTGTTCATTGTTTTTATGCTTTCTTTTTATAGTAATTATTGTAATTTGTATAAGAATTTGTGCATCATGTGCATTGTAGTACCCAAAATTTGTGGGATTTCTCTCTCAGATTTCCAGTAAAATCCACTTTTGCCCAAAAGATTTACTGATCCGATCAGTGAGGCTCGTCAATGTCAAAATCTCAAGTAGTGGACTTTATCCTGTGGTAACCTACTACAAGCATCATAGGGAAATCTTGTGTACGCGACCCGTCAAAAATTACGACTAAATGTTTCGATAGATATGTATACACACGCACATATTCAGAGAATCAACCCTCCCACCCCTCCCCCTTTTCTCTCGGGCTATCCCCTCTCACTAGGGTGTGATTACTCCCTCGCCCCTCAACCCGAGGGACGGAGAAAGACCGAGTAGTTATACGTTTGACAATGCCGCTAAGCGTAACCGGATATATATATATATATATATATATATATATATATATATATATATATATATATACATAAACATATACATATACATTTACATATATATATGTATATATACATATACATATACATATATATACATATACATGTACATGTACAGTCAGACACTTGCTCTTTGTTATAATAGGGGCGATTATTATTATTATTATTATTATTATTATTATTATTATAACTGATATATTATTATTAGGTCCAGATCAATGAAAAAGTTTGATAAGCTGCTGTCCAGCTTTCCTCACGCCAAATCTACTTGTTCCAGCTAATTTAGCAATCTATTGTTTAGTGCATTGTGTGAGACTTGATTATATTTTAGGAAGAAGTCTCATGAAAGTTTTCAAGTTGTTATTTTCTATACATTTCTCTTCCATCTTCGTCTTTTTCTGTTTTTCGGGATACGACCTCCAGTATATATAATCCCTTCAGTGGCCACTTTCCCCTTGGTAGAGGTAGAGGAGACTCTTCAGCGATAATAAGCAGCTCTTCTAGGAGAAGGACATTCCAAAATCAAACCATTGTTCTCTAGTCTTGGGTAGTGCCATAGCCTCTGTAAAATGGTTTTACACTGTCTGGAGTTAGAGTTTTCTTGCTTGAGGTTACAGTTGGGCACACTTTTCTACTGTATCTAATTTCGTTTCTTCTTGTTTTATTAATGTTTTTATAGTTTGTATAGGAAATATTTGTTTTAATGTTGTCACTGTTCTTAAAATGTATATATATATATTTTTTGTTTCCTTTCCTCGTTGGGCTATTTTTTCTCTGTTGGGGCCCCTGGGCTTATAGCATCCTGCTTTTCCAACTAGGGTTGTAGCTTAGCAAGTAATAATAATGATAATAATAATAATAATAATAATAATAATAATGATAATAATAATTCATGTTAGAATGTTTTCCAAGTTTTAGGAATTGTGATTATTAACCAAGACCCTCGTCTTCCATGTTGCGATTAGCCTGAAGAAGTTCGATTTCCCTTCGCCATGAGTGACCTCCATCCACACCTTACATCTCCCTCCCTTGTTCTCTCTCCTCCCCTCCCTTCCCTCTTACCCCTCCCCCTCCCTTCCTCTCCCTCGTGGCAGTTCTCATCTTCTAATTAACCATTTAGACAATGAAGGCTCCGACTCGACCTCAGATAATGAGGGCTCTCTAATCAGAACCACCTTCAGTTGTAATTTGACAGTTGGTAAAGGGGTTGGACTGTGCCCACTTAAAGACGAAGGTGGGAACACACACATACTCTCTCTCTCTCTCTCTCTCTCTCTCTCTCTCTCTCTCTCTCTCTCTCTCTCTCTCTCTCTCTCTCTCTCTCGCTGTCATGTAGAGGCAGTATCTTATCACCAAGTACTATAAATCAGCCGTACCCAACAAAACAGTGTTAAATTATATCAGTGTTTACGTTAAAGGCGGCAACTCAGCGTAACTCCCATAAACCCTTTGTTGTCGTTTATGAATTGCTAGAAATAATGCAGCAATTGGGATGTTTTGGTAAAGATTAAATGTCATTCTAAGATACCTATTATCTACGTGTATAAACTGTTTTTTTTTATAATGCGTTCAAATTTTTATTCACTAGTATGTTTGGAAAATAATGATATAATTGTTTTTCAAATATTCATTTATGTGAATGTTTTATTGATTAAAAACAGTTTGGAATTATGATTTTTAATCTTATATATAGTGAAATAAACACTTACTGCTTAGGAAATATTGAATTGATTGATTGGAAGATAACTTAGTCTGACAGCGTCTTTTAGCCAATCGATGATACATATTTAAATCATTGATACGTATCACAGGTTATATATATATATATATATATATATAGATAGATAGATAGATAGAAATTTTGGACTATTTTTATGAAACGAAGGCTGGATGGAAATAATGGGTTTAAAATAAGGGCAACTCATAAGATGTATATATATAAATATATATATATATATATATATATATACATAGATAGACAGACAGATTGATTGATTGATTGATTGATAGATAGATAGATAGATATATGGACTGTTAAAGGAAACTTAGGGTGGATGGAACTAATGCTACAAAACTAGGGGCAACTCATAAGAAGAGTTATATCTTCGCCTCTAGAAAGTTGAAGAATTATACGAACAAAAAATCTCGTTTTTAAAAATGTCAAAACTACCCATGTACGTTCGTGTCGTAACCACTGACTTTTTTTCGGGAAGAAGAACGTGGTTAAAAAGAAAGAAAATAGGTCTGAGTAAGTCGTTGACCGGACGGAATCATTGTAATCAGAAACAACTTGGCAAAGCGTAATGCTATCCTTCGTAAAAGGACCGGGAGGCTCCGAACACGAAATACGACAGGAAAGGGTTTTGGCTCATCAGTTATGGAAGAAGGCAGCCACATGAGTCACATTATTGTTGCAGGGCAATACACACACTAAGTGAATAGAAATGTTAAGGGAATTAATAGTGCATGTTTATATCAAGAGATATTTACACACATTTATATATCAATGTTTTATATATATATATATATATATATATATATATATATATATATATATATATATACATACATACATACATACATACATACATACATACATTCATACATACATACATACATATATTCATTCATATAAGCCATATATTATACACCTAATATCTGGATTCTCTCTGCCTTGGGATCCGAGACCCAAAGGGGAATCAACTAAAAAATAATAGCTTCTGGTCGGCCGGGAATAGAACCCAGGCCCAAGAAACTTAGGTTCCGTTGACTTACCAACTCAGCCACAATACATACAGTATATACATATAATCATAGAAATTTTTCCCTTAAATTTACGTACATCTACACAAGATATCATTGCAAACTCTCTCTCTCTCTCTCTCTCTCTCTCTCTCTCTCTCTCTCTCTCTCTCTCTCTCTCATACATACATACATACCCACATATATATCGAACCAAGAAAGGAAAAAGTGAAACATAATTGTATTGTAGTTAGTACTTTCATCTGATTGATATTGTAAGACTCACAATTCATGTGGGCTATCGTTATTTTAACACACAAAATACTTTTGATCTTTTTCAACCCGAAAGGATGAAAGTATATCTCATGATTTTTTGCAATCGCTGCATTGTTTACTGTTTTTTTTACCCTGTACTTTCGTGACATCCTGACTTTAAATTTATTAATTGGAGATTTTTATTTCTGATATTACCCAGCTATTTCTTAATAGAGGGCAATTGGAAATCTTTTTCATACTAATTACATTCAGCCTAAGATAATCTAGACTTGAATTGAGCCCTTCATTCTCTAGATTACGACGATTAGAGAGGCCTTTCGGATATTCTTTCCTCAAATATCCTTTATCCCTTTAAGCTATTTAATTTTCCTGTATATTCCCTTCTTATTCACTCGAGGGGTTACTGCACTATCGTTGTCCTGTGGCCACTTTCCTCTAGGTAAGGGTTGAAGAGAATCTTTAGGGATGGTAAGCAGCTCTTCTAGGAGAAGGACACTCAAAAATCAAACCATTTTTCTCTAGTCTTGGGTAGTGCCATATTATTATTTATGGTCTTCCAATGTCTTTGGTTAGAGTTCTCTTACTTGAGGGTCAACTCGGGCACAATATTCAATAATTTTTCTCTTCCTCTTGTTTTGTTAAAGTTTTTATAATCTATATAGGATATTTATTTTAATGTTACTGTTCTTAAAATATTTTCTTTTTCTTTTTTCCTTTTCTCTCTGGGCTATTTTCACTGTTGGAGCCCCTGGGTTTATAGCATTCTGCTCTTCTTATTAGGGTTGTAGCTTAGCAAGTATTAATAATAATAATGATGTATGGATTCTTGGCAAGACAGACCAGAAAGGAGGATGATTTAGCCAAGGTCATATCTAAACTGTTCTATGATTTATCGAAGTCTTTTAAGCCGTTCCGTAATTACAGAATGACATTACTCATGTGTTTAAAAGATCGAAACTTCTCGTATTTGAATCATGTATCAAAATTGTATGAAAATTTAAGCGAAGATATTGTGTCCACATTTTTAGAGGGTAAATAAAGATATTTTTGTCTTGAAGGGCTAATTGTATAAGGAATTTCACTTGAAATGCTTTCTGTATACTCGAATTAAAGCTAGAAAATTCTATAGACCGGAGAAAGGAGTGAACGTAGACCAGAGGAAGCATGGATCTGAATTGACCTTACTTCTGTACCTGTGAGCTTGATGAGATGTGGCAGAAATTTGCCAAGTATGTTTATATGATATATAACTTATGGATGTGTAGACTCAAATCGGATTTTTCCTTTGTTTTTTATAAAGTTTATTAATTCGTTAGCTCCTAAGTTGTCTGTTATTTTCCGCAAGTTAGAAAGAAGAGATTCTTTTTGCACCTGTTGGGAATTGGTAATGTTACTGCATTTGGTATATGTGTTTTTGGTAGCTCTACCCTTGCAGATTAACGCCCAATATCCCTAACTCATTATTATCATCTAAAGTTTTTGAGAGTATTTTGGCAAAACGTGTAAATGGATATGCTGAAGGTAATAATCTGCTTCCTAGTTTGTAATTTGGCTTTCGCAAAGGCCTTGGAGCATGTGACGCCCATCTTACAATCTCCAGGGTTGTACAGAACTTCTTTGATTGTTGTCAGGAAGTTCGTATGGTTAGCCTTGTTTTAGATAATGCATTTGACCATGTTAATCACCCGGCCCATCCTTTCAACCTCAAACATTTGGGATTTAGTGGGTCTTTAGATAGTATCATTATTAGTTTGAGTAATATATTGCTGAGTTGTGTATAGGAATGTGATATCTGGTGTTCCTCAGGGTAATGTTCTATCCCCATTATTTTTCATAATAATTTATGTACACGTGATAAATGGTTTGGCCTAGAAAACAACCTCGTTGTATATGCAGATGATGCTGCTCTCTTTGCATCAATTCTATCTCTTGAATGTAGATTTGGTGTTGCTGAATTCCTTAATGGAGATATACCTAATAAAATTAGTGAATGGTGCAAATTATGGGTCCATGAAGTTGAATCCCAACGAAACTCAAAGTATGATTGTAAGTAGGTCGAGAATAGTGGCTCCTCAACATCCATTGATAACGTTTCTATAGGTGTGATTCTTGATTGCAAATATACATTTGAGAGACACATTCGGTCTGTTTATTATTAAATTAGGCTTATTGAGAAAGTTTAAGATTTCTGGTGGTCAATCTAAGAAATTTTTTAATTCTTTCATTGTGCCTTAATTCGAATATTTTTCTCCTGTCTGGTCATCCTCTATTGATTCTCATCTTAATTTGTTAGACAAAAACTTGGGACCTATTGAATTTCCTATTCCTGATCTTGATATTAATCTCTGGCACTGTCTTTTAGTTAATTCATTATGCATTTTACATTCCTTTGCATTTGGATCTTCCTAGACTGTACCTTCCCATAGGTCATTCCTTAGTCATCATTAGGCTCAACACTACGCAGTATTGTAGAAGTTTTATTCCAGCTGTGACCAGATTGTGGAATGATCTTCCTAAACTGGCCAGTTAAATCGGTGGAGTTTCAGAACTTTAAAGTTTCGGCAAAGGTTTTTTTTTTTTTGTTGAACAAGCTAACACGATTGTCTTCAAAATTTATATATATATATATATATATACATATATATATATATATATATATATATATGTATATATATATATATATATATATATATATATATATATATGTATGTATGTATATATATAAATATTTATATATATATATATATATATATATATATATATATATATATATATTCATATATACATATATATAGATATATATATGTATATATATGCATATATATATATATATATATATATATATATATATATGTATATATACATATATATATCTATATATATATAATATTTATTGTAAGGCTGTTACTGATCTTAAGATATTTCATATTTATTCATTACCTTTCATATAGTTTATTTATTTCCCTATTGCCTCTCCTCACTGAGCTATTTTTCCCTACTGTAGCCCTTAGGCCTATAGCATCCTACTTTTAAAGCTAGAGTTGTAGCTTAGCTAATAATAATGATAATAATAATAATGATAATAATAATAATAATAATAATAATATATGTATATGTATAAACTCGTTCGTTAATCTTTTTCAAGATGTATAAACTGGTTAGTATAACTGACAAATAAGTTAGTCAACTGGTGTGAAATACCTTAGTTACCCAACCATGAAATTTAGCTCTGGAACAGATAGACAAAATGTCTTCCTTGGGTCCTGAATAAACCCATAACTTTGAAGGCTATAGAAAACGTATTCATTTTCCGATCGATAAGTATAGCGCAGGATTCTTCTAAGTCCTAAGCAGCCATGTTTGGCTACATAAATCAGGACCGAGAAGGATCACCGTCACAAAAACGCCCTGTATTCTTTTTAAGGATTTTTTTGGCTATATTTTTGTATTCAGAGTCTGGCGATTTATGGAGTCCTGTTTTTTTTTTTTTTTTTTTATTCTTTTTTTTTTCTCGAGTGGCGTAAGTCGGAAAGAGGCAAGAAACCTATATTACTTATAAAGTCCTTTTTATTATCTTATTATACTCCTACTCCTCTCTCTGCCTCACTAAATATGTTTAGTTATATGGCTTTCATATTTTAATTTATATATATATATATATATATATATATATATATATATATATATATATATAATCAAAATATGAAAGCCATATAACTAAACATATTTAGTGAGACACAGTAAATAAATAAATAAATATATATATATATATATATATATTTTTTTTTACATATATATATAGATTCATATATATATATATATATGTATATATAAAATTAAAATATGAAAGCCATATGGTCCTTTTTATTATCTTATTATACTCCTACTCTCTCTGTCTCACTAAATATGTTTAGTCATATGGCTTTCATATTTATATTATATATATATATATATATATATATATATGAATGTATATATATGAATGTATATATATATATATATATATATATATATATATATATATTTATTTATTTATTTATTTATTTATTTACTGTGTTAATGAGGCAATATATTAAAGCGGCCATGTACGTATTATTCCTTTGCTGAACATCATCATGCGGAGTTACATTGTATGTTGAGTATGACATTGGTTTTTCACTTCTTTATGAATATTGATAAATAATATTGATAATAAGAAGAATAAAAAAGGGCCATAAAAAAGCACAATAAACACATTCTATCAACACCACCGTTATTACAGTAAAGTTTTACTGACAGGTTTCGGGAATGGAGGTTGGGGGGGGGGGGGGAGGTTTCATGGGTAGAATGTTCTGCTCATACAGATTCTCCCCGTGTCTCTTTTGTGGCCAAGAATAGTCCTAATCAGAAGACCCCGACCATTTTCGTCGGGAGAATATTGCCGGAATGCGAGCGGCATCTCGTTCTCGCAAGGATTAAATAGGGAGAAAAGAGTGCAGTAATACTAATGGACTCTTCCGTCATTTTAGGGTCTTTGGGCACGATGCTTTCCCCGTTTTTTTCCTGAAATTACACTAAGGCCCCGGGGACGTCTTCTGTATATATATATGTATACATATTATATATATATATACACATATATATATATATATATATATATATATACTTTTTATATATATATATATATATATATATATATATAAAATGCGTAAAAATCACAGGGAAACGTGATGCTCAGATGCAGAAGAACCACAGGGAAAATAAAAATATGAAATATAAGATTAAATCCTGACTAGTTTCGTGATACTTCTTCAGAGGATATATAAGCACTCAAGAAGACGTCCCTCTATATATATATATATATATATATATATATATAAATTTATATACACATATCATTATTAGCCGTTAGCAGAAAAAAAGGCCTCGGCCATGTCCTTTCACTGGCGTCTGTTTATGGTCTTTCTATACCAGTCCACACCCACAAACTTTCTTAGTTCGTTAATCCATCGTCTTCTCTTTCTTCCCCTGTTTCCTTTGCAATCTCTAGGAACCCATTCTTTTCTTCTTAATCCCCTTTTATTATCTGTCATTCTCATTATATCATTATGTATCCTTCCCATGACCATATCTTTTCCTTACATGTTATTAGCATATCCACGAATTTGGTTTGCCCTCGTATCCATGTTGATCTTTTTCTGTCTCCTAGTGTTAGCCCCCTCATTATTCTTCTCATAGGTCTCTGAGTTGTAACTAGCTTATGTTCTAAGGCTTTAGTAATGCATATATATGTTTACATAAATTCATTTACATAATACTTACACACACATGTATATATGTATATTTATATATATATATATATATATATATATATATATATATATGTGTGTGTGTGTGTGTGTGTGTGTGTGTAAGTGTGTGTGTGTGTTTTCTGTCAAGCAGTGTTTGTTACTGGCCTGAGACTCGGTCGTTTTAACTTGCATGCGTTGGGATGCGCAAGCGTAGGTCTATACTAATATATTTGAATAAAGAAAGAATGCTCCCGTGAGAGAGAGAGAGAGAGAGAGAGAGAGAGAGAGAGAGAGAGAGAGAGAGAGACTTAGGAGTAACAAGGAAAGGGAGGGAATATGTGTTGAGATCTAAAATATTGTGATGGAGACAGTTGATGTTTAGGCGAAGCTTTTATTGTCTCCTAAAGATATCGGCAGCAGAGATTCTCAGTGGATTCGAAATGGGAATAAGTCTCTCTCTCTCTCTCTCTCTCTCTCTCTCTCTCTCTCTCTCTCTCTCTCTCTCTCTCCAAGTCTAGTGGTTTCAATTATATTTTGTGAGCTGTTTTTAACAGCACGATTCATTGTTGTGTATGTAAATAACAGAAATAACACAAGGTTTTTATGGAATTCAGTTCATAGCTGATCAGAGACTTAAATCATAAAAGCACACAAGATTGTAAGATCTGAAATCGTTTGGTGGTGAAAATAGAAGCTTCAGCAATTTCTAATTACTAATGAGGTATGCTTTTTCTTACGGGGGAAAGATTAACTGGGTAATGTAATCCTAAAGAGTACCTTAGTAGTTTAGAAGCCTGATGTCACATCTAAAACGATATCAGGATAATTTAAAAGGAGATATGCCGTCATTTAGTTCTCAAGAGTATTGCAGAAACAGAAAATTTTATATCTTTCAAAGATGATTAAGAAAGTTACCTGATAATATAATTATAGCGAATTCGATTTCAAAACAAGACCCCATGTACATCCCCTAAAGACTTTTATTCTACTCCGTTGAGAAAATCAGTGGGAAAAGCCTTTCTCGATGTGAAAACAATACTCCATGCGAGATCAGATGGTTTACAATGGTTTCGTTTCCAAGGTGCCATATATAATTTTCACCTAGGGTGGGAATTAAAGAGAATGAAGTAGATCTTAACTTTTAAAGCATTGCAATAAACCAAATTTTATGTGGCCAGACAGTAATTTAATTCTTTGTAGGAGTGATGTTGATAACAAACTTTGTAGAGTGCTAGATGAAATGAATAGGTTATTATTATTATTATTATTATTATTATTATTATTATTATTATTACAAGATGAGCTACAACCCTAGTTCGAGAAGGAGAATGCTATAAGCTCAAGGGCTTCAACAGGGAAACATAGCCTAGTAAGGAGAGGAAATAAGGAAATAAATAAACTACAAGAAAAGTAATGAACAATTGAAATAAAATATTTTAAGAATAGTAACAACATTAAATTAAATCTTTCAAATATAAACTTGAAACGGTTATAAAAAAAAAAAAAAAAAAAAGAAGAGGAAGGGAAATAAGATTGTGTAGCGTTCCCAAGTGTACCCTCAAACAAAAGAACTCTACCAAAGAAAGTGGAAGTACATGATGCAGAGGCTATGGCACTACCCAAGACGAGTATGATCTTCATACCACACGAGCGAACTTGAAGGAGGTCTTTGTCAAAAAGAAGAAATAGGATACAGAAGAGAACAATTCCCCGAGGAACACTACCGAAGATAGTGTAAAGGATACATGTATCACTATCAATTGTAACAAAGACATGTGTGTGATACGAAACTTTTCAATTAGTCCTGATAAAGAAGCCATACGCTGCGGTTTATTGTAAAAGGACCTGATGCCAGACCTCACCAAATGCAACAGAAATGGCAATGGCATAACCAAAGTCCCGTGATAGCGAGACCAGAGAAGAGGAATATGTTTCAGAAATTCACAAAATCACCAATAAAATTTAACAAATCAGAAACCTTTACTGATGATCAGTGAGAAGGCGGTGACATTGCAAGTTTGATACTGTAAGATATGACTGTATGGTAGAGTTTTATAGGCTTTACCCTCCGTAGAAGCAAGGGAAATATGACACTACTTTATAAAGAATTAGAGAAGTCACCTGTATTAAGAACAACCTGTAAAATTGAAGTTTTTACACATAAAGAATAAAGATGAGCACCAATTATTAGGAAAAAAAGCAAATTACTTGCCTAAGTCAAACTTCTTTACAAACCAAGCAGAGGAGGGCTTCAGAATTACGGGGATTTCCCGTCTCAAAAGATTTCAGAACTAATTATCATTAGGGAGATTATAGGTAAGTCTTGGAATCATCGAAGGATGAGTTGGAGAAAAGCGCTCGAGAGGCCCCTTTCCTTTTTTTTCAAAGTGGAGAAATATAATGATATTACGTTTAAAAAGGGTGAAAGAAGCCATGGCACACTTGTAGGACTTTCTACTGAAGAGGAAGGTAATCTTGATGTTAAAGTTCTTATTACAATCGCATTTCGTTTATAATGATTCTTCACATCTAAGTACTATAGGTCGTTGTAACAGGTTTTGGGCGCCATGTCCTTTCTGTAGACAGGAAGGACGAGTAAATTTAGCCAAATCAAAATTTTTATAGTAAGAGATTTTCGATAGATTACAGATATAAACCTGCTTATCTGAATCCAGCGTTATTGATATATGCTGTCCCGGAATAATTAAGAAAAACATTAAGTGAATTATCACACTGCATGAAGTCAAAGTGCCACAGAGCACGGATAACATAAGGAATGGTAGAGGATTTGAAAGTAAAGAATATATGAGTATTTACGGGGTGTATATCCTCGCGTAACTTAAAGCTGTATATACTTTATTTTTTTTAGGTGACTTTAGATATATTTTGTGCGCATACATTACAAGCATTTTAGATATACGATTATATGGAATTTCTTGGCACTATGAAATAATTTTCTTCTTCCTTATTCAGATGCCAGTATTTTATATTTAGATTTATTTTCCCTTTAACTCAACTTTTTATTATCTAAGTTCACAGGAGTATCATTTTCTATCATCTCGTTCTCTTACGTTACAGGCGATGCAAGGAGGAAATGGAAAGATACGTTTTTCCGTCTTGCTTTCCCCTTTGTTTGACGTTTTTGGGAGAATGGGGACACGAGCCTCATTGGGGAAGGTGAGGGGGGGGGGGGGTTAGAGGCCTTTACATCAACACCTACCTTATCGGTGCCTGAACTTTATAACGGAAATTAATTCTTCCTTTTTTTCATTTGTATTTTCCTTTTGTTCTTTGTAATGGATAGAGTAAATGAAATGGAAAGTTAACATTAACGTTGATGTGTTAGGCTGCTTTCTCTCTCTCTCTCTCTCTCTCTCTCTCTCTCTCTCTCTCTCTCTCTCTCTCTCTCTCTCTCTCTCTCTATATATATATATATATATATATATATATGTGTGTGTGTGTGTGTATGTGTATATGTGTACACTTTACATACACAAAAACACACAGGGTACACACATACGGTACATATATATGTACATATATATATATGTATATATATATATATATATATATATATATATATATATATATATATATATATATATATATAAGAGAGAGAGAGAGAGAGAGAGAGAGAGAGAGAGAGAGAGAGAGAGAGAGAGAGAGAGAGAGAGAGAGAATCAGCCTAACACACACACACACACGCACACACACACACACACACATATATATATATATATATATATATATATATATATATATATATATATATATATATATATATATATATATATATATAAATGTGTGTATATATTTATTTATGAAACAAGATATATAACGACTAAAAGAACGCAATAACGTGAAATGAAAAGAGAAAAAGGAAATGAAAAATCAGCAAACTTTCACGTAATATCACACGTCGTTGCGAACAAACGTTACCACTTCCAACATTGCGGTGAAAGTCAGGGTTTCTGCTGATCTCAGAAAAGAGAGAGAGAGAGAGAGAGAGAGAGAGAGAGAGAGAGAGAGAGAGAGAGAGAGAGAGAGAGCCTTGGCGATTCTGAAGTCGGTGGTCGATGTCAATTTTGCCCAATAGAGAGAATCTGTCTATTTGGGAAGGAAGGATCATTCCAGCCTTTCTTTCGGGTCGACGAAGTTTGTCCGTCAAACATTCACAATGGTTCAGGGATATGTGATAGTGTTGCCAGAATGAAGGGCTTTGATCGATCAAAAAGGGGAGAAAAGGGTCACAATACACAGTAACCTGATAAATGAAATAATATAATAAGTAGATCACTTGTTGTTGGAGCAAATGTAATTTTTGACATTAACTGGCCAAAGGAGAGGACTGGTGGTGTTAGAAATAGCATCTTAGTTAAGGCAATAGAAATCTTATGGATTGAAATTCTGTTCCTCTTCAAAGGTAGATGATATACTCAATATGTGATGGTCATTGACTCAAAGAGGGATGAAGGTAGAGTATATTATAAAAGATACATGTTTATACAAATAAAAATAGGTTAAAATAGACACAGGTCAAGGTAGTTTTATTAGGTGAGGTTTGGTTAGGTTTGGTTAAATGAAAACTTTTCATCATATAATTGAACTACTGATCGAGCAACATTGCACATGGTTAAGAGAGTATGTCCCCACAAAAACTTAAATTTGGAATCAGAATTCTTGGTAAGGTCATAACACTTAAAAAGTCAGTTGAGATTTGTAATTTCAATTATGTACATTTTTAAATATCTGGTATCGTGATTATGTACATAATAACCAGGAAGTTTTAGTTAGCTCAAACTAATTATGTGTCCTTCAGCTATGGAATAGATAATCTAATGATTAATTAGATATTGATTTATTGAATTACGTGACATAAACCTACATCTAAAGGTTACTTGAAATTAGTTAAAATACTCATAGACTTCCTTGTAGGCCAAGGCTTGCGTTTCAAGATGTAGAGTCCCACATTACAAATGATGGAGTGAATTATGATTAGTAGTGTATGAAATTTTAAATTGAAAAGTAATGTCACTTATGGATCAGATTTCAAAATTTCTTCAATTTGTCACTATATAAATTTAGATTCGATAACCGATCAATATGAGTGATTTTGATTAACTGACCCGGTATATGTGAATAAATAAAAAAAATTTTTTTTGTTTATTATGATTTTTATTATTGTTATCACTAGTGTACGCGACCTGACAAAAGACGGCTAGATATTTAGATAGATATGCACACGGAAACACACACAGACCAACCCTACCTAACCCCTCCTCCTCTCTTAACTACTCCCTCTCCCCCTATATATATATATATATATATATATATATATATATATATATATTCCCTTCGCGCTGAGCGGTATTGACAGACGTATGACAACTTGGTCTCTCCCCGTCCTTTGGGTAGGGGGGAGAGGGAATAGTTAAGATATATATATATATATATATATATATATATATATATATATATATATATATATATATATATATAGGTATGTATATACTGTATATATATGTATGTATATAAATATATATGTTTATATATATTTATATATATGTACATATATGTATATAAATATACATATATGTATATAAATATATGTATGTGTATATATATACATATATATATATATATATATATATATATATATATATATATATATATATATATATATATATAGCCAAACACTTGCTCTTATTTTATAGAGGAAATTATTATTATTACTTTTGATGTTGTTGATCATATTGAGGATATTCTTGATAATTCTTCTTTATTGGCTATGATAATGTATCGTCTTAAAACAATGGAATTGATAATCGAAATGAAATTTATTCAAGAGACGCTCTTTTAGCTGACACTTCTTAATCTTATTCATAAGACGATACGTTTTTGTCCATTGAATATGCCGCGGGAATAACTGTCCTGTTGACACATGGTTTTTGGTTAATGGTAGGTTTGTCATTTTTTTTTTTTTTTTTTTTACTTTCACTTTCATTCGGCATCCACACTACACTTCCGTAAAAGAGGTTATGCTCAACTATCGCAGCATACGTTTCGAACATGTACTGTACCATATTAATGAGCATTCCGCTGTACCCGTGGCACATACGCGCTCGCGCGCACGCACACAGACACATATGTATACACGCAAATTGATATATATATATATATATACACACACACACACACACACACATATATATATATATATGTGTGTGTGTGTGTGTGTGTGTGTGTGTACGCGCGTGCGCGATTGCGTGTGTTATGTGTGTTTTTGACATTTGTTATCCTCAAATGGAGTTTTATTCTTATTTTATGAAATGTTTGTGTAACTCCTGCTCACGCTATAAATATCCCATATCGACCCCATCTATCGTCCGCCTATAAAAGCGAGAGAAAGAGATTCCTTATCCATTTCCAGTCGGATGATATAATATACATATTCCAACGATGGAGGCTTTTGACCGCCATCCAAAGAATTATGAAAAAAGGAATATTTCCGAGTATCATTTTTTTCATCTCTCTCACTTTTCAATAAAGAGGCGTCGCGAGAAATGGTGAGGAAATTTTTATATATTCACCGAAGGTTTGGCCTCTTGGCCACTCTCGCAAGTGGGAGGCTGATCTCATATTCCTCTTCCCTCACCCCCCCCCCCCTTCCTAGCTATCCTCCTCCTGCCTAACTCAACCCTGCGGATTCCTTACGGATGAACTAAGACACTCTCTCCCTGGGCAGTGATGGGTGAAAGGGGTAATAGATTGTTTGAGATGAGAAAATGTGGAGTCTAACGAATGATTTTTAATTCTAGAATGATTCTGATAATAATGATATTAATGGTAATGATGATAATAGTAATAATTTCCCTGGCCCCCCCCCCCCTGTGAAAATCTATTGAAGTCTCTAAATAAAGGAAAAAGTAATATTGTCATTGGGTTTTCTTAATGTTATGACGATTTTAGTCATAACTAGAGAGAGAGAGAGAGAGAGAGAGAGAGAGAGAGAGAGAGAGAGAGAGAGAGAGAGAGAGAGAGAGAGAGAGATCATTTAAATAAATGCAATACTGTGGAATTTAATTTCTTGAACAAAGTTTTTAAAGGATGGTTTTAGATTTGAATGATAAAAATTTAAATTAATGTTCAATCTAAAGTTGTTCTATTATTTCAATATGATTATTGTAGTAGTTTGGTTGTTCTTGAAACCATTAGAGTAAAAGGAATGAATTTATTAGAAAAAACATACTTCAGGTATTCTAATTAAAATGCGTGTTACAAATGTCAAGCTATATCATAACCAGTCATAACGATTTTTTGTTTTGTTTTGTAATTTGAATAATAAAACTTTTGTTATTCAAGACAATTACACACACTCTGGAAACAGCACTCGCTTCGCTGCATACTTAAACAATTCTTACAATTGCGACAATATTGCATTCAAAATTATATTCCTTTGCCTCTCATGAATTCTTCCATCCCTCCTGAGAGGCAGAATAAAAGAGAGACAGAGAAGCAGAGAAAACGTATTTCTTGTCAAAGAAACGGAAAGACTTGGTTATCGTCCTCCTTCCCAATGGGGCATTTGAGTTTAAGGAGAGGAATAAGTTTTGCAGGAAGTAAATAAATAACACAGGAGAGGAATGGCGGGTTAATGTGATGGCCTCTTTCGGAAGTTCCCGTGGCATTTCGGGTTACGAGCTTCAGATGATGGTGATGGTGGCTTTTTTTCGGTAAAATTATGTGGTGGTGATGTATGATATGACCTCTAATGTTGTATAATATGTATTATATAGACACATATCTATATATCTAAATATTTAGATAATTATGCCCACACACGCACACACACAATGCCAGTCCTTCCCAGTGTGTCGTTTCCTAATGTATCTCTCCTGGTACCCCCTCTCACCGGGGTATGACTATTTCCTCTCCCCCTGATCGTGACAGGATACAAAAATGTATACATATATATATATTATGTATGTACGTATGTATACTAATAGATATGTATTAAAATAATTTATGTTTATTTATACAGTATGTTATAATAAATACATTATATATATATATATATATATATATATATATATATATATATATATGTATATATATATACTGTATATATATATATATATATATATATATATATATATATATATATATATACATACTGTATGTATAGCCACACAAGGAAAAATTAAAAGACTTGATTGGAGTTAGTACGTTCGTCCATTAGGGACGTCAACAGACTCATGTTGAGTCTGTTGATGCCCATAATGAATAAAAGTACTAACTCCAATCAAGTCTTTTAATTTTTCCTTGTGTGGCTATAATACATTTTATATTCATCAAGTGTCAGCTTTTGTGATTTCTACACACACACACACACACACACATATATATATATATATATATATATATATATATATATATATATATATGTATATATATATATACAGTATATATATATATATATATATATATATATATATATATATGTGTGTGTGTGTGTGTGTGTGTATGTGTATGTGTGTGTGTATATATGATTGTATGTATATTTTCATATTTATATATATACACATTAAAATCCCCCCCCTCTCTCTCTCTCTCTCTCTCTCTCTCTCTCTCTCTCTCTCTCTCTCTCTCTCTCTCTCTCTCTCTCTCTATTTTTGAAGGTTATGTCGATACAAGTCTAGAGCCTCTTGGTTCATAGCAAGGCTTCATAGAGATGAGGTTGTTAACATGACGCCCTTTTCCTTGATTCCCATCCGACGTTGATACGCATTCACACCTAACTCCATTGGTGACAGATGGCCACTTTAATGGGATTTTCAAAGTATGAAAATTTTTTAATTGATAGGAAAAACGTGTACAACCAAGCATAGTATTTCAAAATTTTGCATGTTTTGTATTTTTATTTATTTTTTTCTACTATATATTGATTTAGCGAACTATTTATCTTAATATCTTCAAGCTTCCATGGAAACGATCTAGCTCATAAATTTATTTTTCAGCTTTAGTTCCCTTTGACACTCGGTTACTTTCCTTAGTTATACTGTTTCTCCCAGTTGCCTCCATATATCAGTCGCTTCCTATCTCCTACCATCAATATTATTATTAATTGTGCCATCTTTCTTGTATCTACTGATAAGTCTACACTAACTTATCAATCACTTGATCCCAACACAGTAATGTATTTCAGACACCATCATTCATACCCAATGACCCATAGATACCAAGCTTGGAATAAATGGAGGAACCTCTGGGATGTCTCAGGTTTTAGTGGATTCGGGAGAACCTTCCAGTGTTGACACTCAATAGAGTCGAGCTCAGTGTCAACTTTCTCAAGTCTCCCATCCGGACTTGATTTCACGTTTTCTTTGATCTCTTAAGACTGGAATGTAATCAGATTACAAGAGATTTTATCTTTAATTTCCGTTTTTTTTTTCCCGGTAGATGCAGAAGCTTATAAATACTTTATTATATTACAGCACTGGTGTACTCTGCTTTCACCGTTAATTATAACGGTGAAAGCAGAGTACACCACGAATATATTCAAGAACTGCAAAATTTAAAAATAGAAGCTAAAAGGAAGCAATAAAAGATCGTGTAAGAAAACTCGTATTTACAGTGTTCTATTTGGCATTTTCACCGGTTTTTTTTCTTTATAGTATCCCATTCCACTCTTATATCCAGTGGATTTTTTATATTTCCCTTTTTTAATGATTTACCCTGAAGACTCTATTGCTTGAAGGAAGAAGTCTGAATGATATTGAGGCGTGTTTTGGTTTGACACTTGCCAGTCTTTAAATCGACATAATATGGGTTCGAATCCCACCTTGGAGAGAGAATTGATTCCTTTTTTTTACACGTGTGATTTCAAAGCTTTCAGTCGATAGCTAAAAGGACCTGAAAAACGTTAAATGGCGGTAGATTGGGCTTAGAATATAGAATTGGAGAATGTAACCATGTGACTATGTTCCAATCTGGTGATCGCCAGACTGAGGGTTCGAGTCCCGTTCAAACTCGTTAGTTCCTTTAATCGCTGCAACCTCACCATCCTTGTGAGCTAAGGATGGGCGGTTGAGTTTGAGGGGACCCTATAGGTCTACCATGCTGAGTCATCAGCAGCCATTGCCTGGCTCTCGTTGGTCCTAGTTTGGGTGGAAAGGGGGCTTGGGCGCTGATCATATGTATATGGTCAGTCTCTAGGGCATTGTCCTGATTGATAGGGCTATGTCGCTATCTCTTGCCTCTGCCATTCATGAGCGGCCTATAAACCTTTAAACTGAATCTAGTCTCTTTGAAACGATTTACACAAGTGTATAAGTGTACAGGTATTATTGTAACTGTTTTGAAATGGCAGACACGGTGAATACCGGGCATTTAAAAAGAAAGACATAGGAATTTAAATGGCGGCCTAAATGATGGCTTGGAATTTTAATGATCCATTAGGGAATTTTTTTCTTATTTAGGAGTAATAAATGGATTTTTTTACTGTTGAAATAAATTTCGAAATATTATTCAATGAAAATAAAGGAAATTTTATGTGAATAGAGAAGCCTTCATATTATTTTATTTTGTATAAAACTGATGAACAATTTTCCCCGACAGCTTTGTGTATCCTATAGCCAATGCAGACAGGTTTTAATAGACATGAAAACTAATAATATGAATGAGTGACGGATGTAAAGATGTGACAATAAAAAGAAGAAAAGATTAAATCTAAAATTAGTAGACGTCTCGGAACGCTTACAGGCCTCTGATGATTTATATTTTTAAGAATGTATTTTTTTTAAGAAGGTAACCCCTAAGACATTCACCGAGTAACTCTTACCACTCGACATACACCGTTACGAATCTGTTCCGTATGTTTTCTTGTACGTGTAATTCAACGTGACACACTTAAAGTATTTTACTTTTACCGAAAGTAAGTAATATTGTAATGTTATAAGACTAATCCATTTTTTTTATATTTAACGACTGGGATGCTACCTTTATTATTATTATTATTATTATTAATATTATTATTATTATTATTATTATTATTATTATTATTGTCATTATTATTACTTGCTAAGCTACAACCCTAGTTGGAAAAGCAAAATGCCATAAGCTCGAAGGCTCCAACAGGGAAAATAGCCCTGTGAGGAAAGGAAATAAGGAAAGTACAAGAAAGGTAATTAACAATTAAAAAACGTATTTTAAGACACGTAATAACATTGAAATAAATATTTCATATATAAACTATAAATCTTAAAAAAAAAAAAAAACAATAGGGAGAGAAATAACATAGAACAGTGTACCCGAATGTACCCTCAAGCAAGAGAACCCTACCCCAAGACAGTGAAAGACCATGGCAAAGAGGCTATGGCACTATCCAAGACCAGAGAACAATGGTTTGGTTTTGGAGTGTCCTTCTCCTAGAAAAGGTGCTTACCATAGCTAAAGAGTCTCTTCTACCCTTACCAAGAGGAAAGTAGCAACTGAACAATAACATTGCAGTAGTTAACCCCTTGAGTGAGGAAGAATTGTTTGTAATCTCAGTGTTGTCAGTTGTATGAGGACAGAGGAGAATATGTAAAGAATAGGCCAGACTATTCGGTGTATGTGTAGGCAAAAGGAAAATGAACCGTAACTAGAGAGAAGGATTCAATGTAATAATGTGTGACCAGTCAAAGGACACAATAACTCTCTAGTGATAATATCTCAACGGGTGGCTTGTGCCCTGGCCAACCTACTACCTGTAGTGTAGTCTTATCTATATAGATCACAGTTTACGACAAATCAAGCAAACGGCTAACGAGACATGTCCTTGACTTTTTATTTCTTTTAAATTTTATAACTTTTCTTGTGTTTGGCTTTATTAGGTCCCATTTAAATTAATCGGGATATTTTAGTTCTGTTTAGTGAATCATGGGAGGAATTGCAAAAAATGGTAGAACATTTGAATAGAAAAAGCAGAAATGTAGGACTGAAAAGGAGTAAAACTAAGATAATGTTAAATGAAAATGCAGTGACAACAGATAAAGGTTATGGTTGAACCTGTAGAGATTTTTAATTACTATACGTACTTAGGACAGACAGTAAGTGCTTCCCCAGGTCACGAAACCGTAATCAAAAGAAGGATAAGCATGTGATGTCGAGCTTTTGGTTAACAAAATGAGATTAGGAAAAGTAAGATGCCACTTTTTCTAAAAAGGAAATTATTTAAGGAGATGGTCCTACCACTGTTAACTTATGTATCAAAAACTTGGAGCCTTACTAAAGCCTTGGAACATCAGCAACTCAAAGAGCTATGGGAAGAATAATGATGGGACTAACACTAAGAGATAGAAAAAGAGCAACATGGATACGAGATCAAATTAAAGTAGAGAATATTCTAACAACATGTAAGAAAAAGAAATGAACATGGGTAGGAAATATAATGAAAATGACAGACAATAGATGGACATTAATAATATCAGAATGGGTCCGTAGAGATTGGAAAAGAAGCAAGGGAAGAAAGAGAAGACTATGGATTGACGAACGAAGAAAGTTTGCGGGTAGAAAACGGTCATTAAAAGGCCATAAACAGACGTTAGTTGAAGGACTTGACTAAGGCCTTTGTTCTGCGGTGGACTAGCAACGACTGATGATGATGATGATTATGGTTTTATATATATATATATATATATATATATATATATATATATATATATAGAGAGAGAGAGAGAGAGAGAGAGAGAGAGAGAGAGAGAGAGAGAGAGAGAGAGAGAGCATATGGTCGCAGTGTTCGTGTTTAAAGGTTACTCATGAATGGCAGACGCAAGGGACAGTGGCAACGCACTAGACGGCAAGACAGTGCCCTAGAGACTGACCATATTTACATGTAATCAGCCTCCAAGACTTCTTCACCCAAGCAAGGACCAGGGAAGGCCAGGCAATGGGCGCTGACGACTCAGCAGGTAGACCTATAAAGTCTCCCAAACCCCCCATCCTTAGCTCCCAAGGATGGTGAGGTTGCAGACACTTCAATAATACTATCGATCTTGAGCAGGTCTTGAATCCCAGCCCAGCAGATGGCCAGGCAGGGACTTTTCCAATAGGTTACCGCAAGCTGTACATGATGTAGTTTTTTTTTTTATTTCTTTCATCATGTTATTTCCGCCGCAGATTTTAATATAAACACCAGAGTAATAACTCTCTCTCTCTCTCTCTCTCTCTCTCTCTCTCTCTCTCTCTCTCTCTCTCTCTCTCTCTCTCTCTCCATCAATATTCAGGTGAGGGAAAGTCATCAATATAACTTAGGTGATTCAGGAGTTTTTAACGATGAGCGATGACTCTTTCCATATTCTCTCTCTCTCTCTCTCTCTCTCTCTCTCTCTCTCTCTCTCTCTCTCTCTCTCTCCTCTCTCTCTCTCTCTCTCTCTCCTCACACACTCTCAGGCACTTATCATCATTTTCAAACTGCAGTTTTGTGAAATTTCAGAGGCTTCAAAAATGCTGGGCTCTCTGCAGTTTGGGGTCGTGTTTACATGCTTTATTTTATCTTTATTGTTATTGTTGTTGTTCTTGTTACTACTGCTGTTGTTATTTTTGCTTTAGGATTATTTTATTTTGCGTAACCCATATGTTATTATTATTATCATTATTATTATTATTATTATTATTATTATTATTATTATTATTGGAGTATAGAATTGTAATGATAACTGCTATTACATTTTATTGTTGTGGGTTGCTCGACTAAGTGGTACAGCTTTCGAATAGAGGTTTCTGGGTCCGTGGTTCGGTACTGACCTTAAGCCTATCAGCCTACCCAACTTTAAAATTGCTGAAGTCAATTAAAGAACAGTTGCCAAAGATTTGCTGAGAAACCCGCCAAGTGTTACGCTTCTTGGATGGTGGAAAATCATTATTGGTTATTTATTTATATATTTAATTTTTATTATCATTATTATTTTTATTATTATTGATATAATTATTATTATTATATATATTGTTATTATTACTATTATCATTGTGGTTGTTGATGTTCTTAGTAATCTGCCTGGCAGTATTTATTCTTCAACTTATCTTCCTATTATTATTATTATTATTATTATTATTATTATTTTTATTGTTATTGTTGTTTTTGTTGTTATTAGTATTAGTATTATTGATATTATTATATTTATTATTATTATTATCAATATTATTATTATTATTATTATTATTATTATTATTACAGGTGTGAAGATGGTGTCGTGGCGGTTATGGACCGCACGAGCAATTCTGTCCTTCCTGGCCTGTGTGTCCGTCTTATCCATAATAATCTCCTACCATCTGACGGTGCTTCAAGTAAGTTTTTTTATTATTTTTTATGCTGATGCTGACTAGGTTTAATAATTTAATAAGTATATAATTCTTTGAATCCACTGAGACATGTAGTTTGTTTAGGTGAGAAAATATAACAAGTCAGTAAGATATAATTCTTTTACCTCACTGAGACGCGTAATTTGTTTAATTGAGCAAATATAACAAGTCCTTGAGATATAATTTTTTGACCCCACTGAGACGTGTCGTTTTTTGTACTGAGAAAATGTAAGAATTCGATAAAGATATGATTCTTTGAACCCGCTGAGACATATAGTTTGTTGAACTGAGAATGTAATAGTCAGATAAAGATATAATTATTTGAACTCACTGAGACATGTATGTTGAACAGAGCAAATATAACAAGTCAGTAAATAGATAATCAAGATGTTGGTCAATTTTGCGAAATGCTCAAGATTTTGGCCAATTTTGCGAAATGGCCAAGATTTTGGCCAGTATGGCGAAATGGGCAAGGGTTTGGCCAGTTTACAAAATAACCAAGCTTGTGGCCAGTTTGCGAAATGCCAAGATTTTGGCCAATTTTGCGAAATGGCCAAGATTTT
>NC_090738.1:24639957-24644957 GCF_036898095.1 Palaemon carinicauda | reverse complement strand
ATATATATATACATAATTATATATGCATAAATATACACATACATGCAAACATACACATACATACACATACACACACACACACACACATATATATATATATATATATATATATATGTGTGTGTGTGTGTGTATGTCTGTGTATGTTTGCATTTATGTGTATATATATACATATATAATTATGTATATATATATATGTGTGTGTATTAGTATGAATATATATATACATATATATATATATATACATACATACATACATACATACATACATATACACATATAACCCAGCCAGTGGACGGACAAGCCAATCCAATTTACTGACCACCTGAAGCCTAGATAAATCAAGGAGACGCTGCAAAAGCCAAGTAATGAATCTTGAGTCATCATTGGTATGGAACAGGACTATGGTGTACTCGGTAAGCGATGTGATGCAGTATCCCCTGACAACATTGAGAAATATGAAAATCGTACAGAAGTCACAACTGTGGCTAAAGAAATTAGTGAGGAGTAAGGGCTGGAAAAGAGAAGAAATATGAGAATTAGAAATTGGTAAGGAAGGGAAGAGAATTGGTTTATGTCTGCAAAGAAAAAGATATGATTCTATGTCTACCAGAGACAAAGTGAACGGAGAAAATGGCAACAAATCTTTTGGAAGAATTCAAAGTTTGCTACACAGGGAATACAAGGAGAAATGGGGTACCAAGTATTCTGCATCCAGATTTATAGAAGAACGTCACAGAGCTCCAGCAGGTTAGTGACAAGCTTATGGGCTTGAAGTTGGTGAAAGATAAGAGTGTATGCATATAATCTTTGCATACGCACCTCAACAAGGGTGTAGTGAAGAGGAAAATTCAGAGGAAAATTACAGGAATATATAGAAAGATTTCCAAGAATTGAACATTTAGAGTTATTTGGGGACATAAATGCCCACGTAGTTGACTGTTCTTATGGCTTTCAAGGAATACAAGGAGGATTAGGTGTTGGAAGAAGAAACCGGGAAGGTGAAAGATTGTTAGGTTTAGCAGAAGCTATAAATCTGGTAGTCTCAAATACACAGTTGAGAGAAGGATAAGTCATCTGGCAGCTTATAAAAGTGGACAAAATGATACTCGAATCGATCATTCATTATTATGGATTGTAAGGTTAATCCAAATGAATCGGTTTTAGCTCAACATGAACTGATCGTGACAGATTTTAGGTTAAAAGCAATAAGGAAGAGAATATCTCCAGCCAGGAATAGGAAGATTTGAACTTGGAAGCTGAAGGGGGAGAAGGCACTTAGAAATAAAATGGAAAGAACCTGAGAAGAGAGGTATGTGAAGGGAACATCATAATTGCCTGAAAAAATATGGTAAGTTATGAAAGAGGTTGTGGTGCCAGCAGCAACAGGGGTGTGTGGGAGGATAAGTAATAGGAAAAGAAACATGGTGGTGTAATCAAGAGGTTTATACAGCCGTGTAGAAAAATGGTACTGTATTATTATTATTATTATTATTATTATTATTATTATTATTATTATTATTATTATTATTAGCCAAACTACAACCCTATATGGAAAAGCAGGATGCTATAAGCCCAAGGGCTCCAACAGAGAAAAATAGCCCTGTGAGGAAAAGAAATAAGGAAATAAACTACATGGGAAGTAATAAATAAATAATATAAAATATTTTAAGATCAGTAACAACGATAAAATAGATCTGTCATATATAATATATGGAGAGAGACTTCTGTTAACCTGTTCAACATTAAAATATTCGCTGCAAGTTTGAGCTTCTGAAGTTCCAACGATTGAACTGCCTGATTAGGAAGATCATTCCACAATTTGGTCATACATACATATACCAAAGGCACTTCCCCCAATTTTGGGGGGTAGCTGACATCAACAAATGAAACAAAACAAAAAAGGGGACCTCTACTCTCTACGTTCCTCCAGCCTAACCAGGGACTCAACCGAGTTCAGCTGGTACTGCTAGGGTGCCACAGCCCAACCTCCCACATTATCCACCACAGATGAAGCTTCATAATGCTGAATCCCCTACTGCTGCTACCTCCGCGGTCATCTAAGGCACCGGAGGAAGCAGCAGTGCCTACCGGAACTGCGTCACAATTGCTCGCCATTCATTCCTATTTCTAGCACGCTCTCTTGCCTCTCTCACATCTATCCTCCTATCACCCAGAGCTTTCTTCACACCATCCATCCACCCAAACCTTGGCCTTCCTCTTGTACTTCTCCCATCAACTCTTGCATTCATCACCTTCTTTAGCAGACAGCCATTTTCCATTCTCTCAACATGGCCAAACCACCTCAACACATTCATATCCACTCTAGCCGCTAACTCATTTCTTACCCCCGTTCTCTCCCTCACCACTTCGTTCCTAACCCTATCTACTCGAGATACACCAGCCATACTCCTTAGACACTTCATCTCAAACACATTCAATTTCTATCTCTCCATCTCTTTCATTCCCCACAACTCCGATCCATACATCACGGTTGGTACAATCACTTTCTCATATAGAACTCTCTTTACATTCATGCCCAACCCTCTATTATAGAACTCTCTTTACATTCATGCCCAACCCTCTATTATAGAATTCTCTTTACATTCATGCCCAACCCTCTATTTTTTACTACTCCCTTAACTGCCCCCATCACTTTGCAACCTTCATTCACTCTCTGACGTACATCTGCTTCCACTCCACCATTTGCTGCAACAACAGACCCCAAGTACTTAAACTGATCCACCTCCTCAAGTAACTCTCCATTCAACATGATATTCAACCTTGCACCACCTTCCCTTCTCGTACATCTCATAACCTTACTCTTACCCACATTAACTTTTAACTTCCTTCTCTCACACACCCTTCCATTTTCTGTCACTAGTCGGTCAAGCTTCTCTTCTGTGTCTGCTACCAGTACAGTATCATCCGCAAACAACAACTGATTTACCTCCCATTCATGGTCATTCTCGCCTACCAGTTTTAATCCTCGCCCAAGCACTCGAGCATTCATCTCTCTCACCACTCCATCAACATACAAGTTTAACAACCACGGCGACATCACACATCCCTGTCTCAGCCCCACTCTCACCGGAAACCAAACACTCACTTCATTTCCTATTCTAGCACATGCTTTACTACCTTTGTAGAAACTTTTCACTGCTTGCAACAACTTTCCACCAACTCCATATAACCTCATCACATTCCACATTGCTTCCCTATCAACTCTATCATATGCTTTCTCCAGATCCATAAACGCAACATACACCTCCTTACCTTTTGCTAATTATTTCTCGCATATCTGCCTAACTGTAAAAATCTGATTCATACAACCCCTACCTCTTCTAAAATCACCCTGTACTTCCAAGATTGCATTCTCTGTTTTATCCTTAATCCTATTAATCATTACTCTACCATACACTTTTCTAACTACACTCAACAAACTAATACCTCTTGAATTACAACACTCATGCACATCTCCCTTACCCTTATATAGTGGTACAATACATGCACAAACCCAATCTACTGGTACCATTGACAACACAAAACACATATTAAACAATCTCACCAACCATTCAAGTACAGCCACACCACCTTCCTTCAACATCTCAGCTTTCACACCATCCATACCAGATGCTTTTCCTACTTTTGTTTCATCTAGTGCTTTCCTCACTTCCTCTATTGTAATCTCTCTCTCATTCTCATCTCCCATCACTGGCACCTCAACACCTGGAACAGCAATTATATCTGCCTCCCTATTATCCTCAACATTCAGCAAACTTTCAAAATATTCCGCCCTCCTTTTCCTTGCCTCCTCTCCTTTTAACAACCTTCCATTTCCATCTTTCACTGTCTCTTCAATTCTTGCGCCAGCCTTCCTTACTCTCTTCACTTCTTTCCAAAACTTCTTCTTATTCTCTTCATATGACTGACCCAATCCCTGACCCCACCTCAGGTCAGCTGCCCTCTTTGCCTCACGTACCTTGCGCTTTACTTCCACATTTGGTCATAGGTGGAATAAATTTTCTCGAGTACTGTGTAGTATTGAGCCTTATGATAGAGAAGGGAGGACTATTAGAATTAACTGCATGCTTAGTCTTACGTGTCAGATGATACTTTTGGAAGATCTGAATGCTAAGGATGGTCAGAATTACGAAAATCTAACGCAACATACATCAAGAACTAACTGATTTATAGTGCCAGATATTAACATCCAGATTAGAGATGTAGCTTTTAATAGACCACAAGATAAGATTCCGCAGCTGAAGACCAGACAGGAGAACAATACTCGAAACGAAGTAGAATGAAAGAATTAAAACAATTCTTAAGGATAGATTGTCCAAGGAAAATCTTGAAAAACTCTCAATTAGCCAGTTTGCAATTGAAGAAGAAACAGACGGAATGTGTTTCTCAAAAGTAAATATGCAATCAAGAATCCCAACTAAAATCTAGAATGAGTTATATACAGTTAAAGAAACATTATCAAGGCTGCATGTAACCTTGTACTATACCTCCCCTCCATTCCCGCTTCCTTTCTTCCATCTTACTGTCCAACTACCTAACCTTTACTTGGTTCCCCAAAAATAAACATGGGTGGAGAATGATCTCTCCTGCCCCAGTGCCCAAATTTGTAAATCCCTCTAGTCCATTACTAATTCGTCTTAATATCGA
This sequence comes from Palaemon carinicauda, assembly GCF_036898095.1. Lineage (NCBI taxonomy): Eukaryota > Metazoa > Arthropoda > Malacostraca > Decapoda > Palaemonidae > Palaemon > Palaemon carinicauda. The sequence goes on along the minus strand of NC_090738.1, from coordinate 24,640,289 downwards.
ATTTACTTTGTAATTAAATTCATATAAGTGCATTTACTATGGCCAGGATTCGAACCTATACATCTAGATGGATTCAGAAGTAGACAGTCGACTAACCCATTTGAAGAATAACATAATTCTCCATTGATGTTCGAGATCATATAGATACACACATGTATGTTTGTACAGTGTGTACAGTATGTATGTATCCATAATATGTGTGTGGATGTGTATCAAGTCAGCAAGAGGCGAAGCAAAGCGAGGAAATGAAGATGAGGTTAATGGATGGGGAGACTGAGGAGAGGTGAGTAGGGTCTATCCCCTCCACTTCCCCATCCCCCCCCCCCCCCCAA
>NC_090738.1:24617457-24634957 GCF_036898095.1 Palaemon carinicauda | reverse complement strand
TGTAATTTCAAGAATTACAGTCCAAAATCATCATTTTGTTATAATTTTTATCTCTAGCCGAGCTACAGCCCGGGTTTGAATGGCAGAATGCTACAGTCCCAAAGGCTTCTACAGGGAAAGTACCCTAGTGAGGGAAGGAAATATCAAATAAACGATGTAATGCATAAAAAGTATGAAATATTTTTAAATATCTAAAGCCAATTACAATTTTAGAATAGTTCAATCATATATAAACTGTAAAACGAACCCTATGACAACCTGCTCAACAGAAACCATTTACAAAAGTTTGAACTTGTGATGTTCCACTGATTCAACTGCCAGATTAGAAAAATCATTCCATAATCTGGTCATGGGTGGAATAAAAGTTCTAAAATACTGTGTAGGATTAAGCCTTATGATGTAGATGACATGTGCTACGTACAAGATGGTACAGTCTGGGAAGATTAGAGTGCAATAAATGAATTATGTAAAATCTCATGTAACATGTATAAAAAACTAACGAACGACGGCGTCAGAGATTAATATTTTGATCAGGAATAAGAAGTTTAATAGACTGCAAGTATCTATCCAACAAATTAAGATGAGTGTAAACAGCTGAAAACCAGATAGGCAAACAATAGGCCTACTCAAAACAAGGCAGAATGAATGAATTAAAATCTTATCTAAGGATAGACTCATCACCAAATATCTTAAAAGACTCTCAGTGATCCTTTTTTTTGTGCAATGTAAGAAAAAAAAAGGCAGAATGTGTTTCTAAAAGCAAATTTGCAATAAAGAACAACACCTGTACTTTTAAATGAGTTGTATATAGGCAAGGAGACATCATCAAAGCAAAGATACGAATTTTGAGGAGCAGCAATCTGTCCTCGATCTACTTTTAATTTTGTTACGGTTCACCTTCAGGTCTTATTATTTGCGTCATGCACTGATTTTACATTCTGGAGGTGGGATTGATGCAGAGAGAGTAGCATCATCTGTATAAGCAATGAGTTTATTTTCTAGGCCAAACCACAGGTCATGTTTATATAGTATGAAAAGTAATGGACCGAGAACAATACCCTGAGGAATACCAGATATCACATCCCTGTACTTGCTATGGGGCCTATCAATAATAACTCTTTGCAATCTATTAGTCAAATATTCAACAATGATGCTAAGAAAACACTCGCCTACAACCAACTGTTTGAGTTTGAAAACATAGACCAAACGCAGCAATAAATTTAAGGCCAGTCATACAAACATCCTGACCACAATCAAAGGATTTCTGTACAGCATTGGAGATTGTAAGAAGGGCATCACATGTTCTACGGCATTTCAGAAAGCCAAAGAGCAAATTAGGGAAAAATATTGTCTTCAGCATACCTGTTTGGATGTTTTGCCAAGACGTTCATAAGCGTTAATTGGTATTAGGAGTTAGGGAAATTGGGCGATAATCAGGAAGGTTACAGCTTCTGCAAACCCATTTACTCAATGGAATAACATTACTGATTCTCCAACAAGTGGAAAAAAGAACCTCATCTTATTAACTTGTGAAAATATGAGCCAAAAACCTAGCTTTGTTTATAAAAGACAAAATAAAAATAACATTTGGATCTACTGCATATTATTATTGTTATTATTATTATTATTATTATTATTATTATTATTATTATTATTATTATTATTATTATTATTATTAGCTAAGCTACAACCCAAGTTGGAAAAGCAGTATGCTATAAGCCCAAGGGCTCCAAAGGGAAAAATAGCCCAGTGAGGAAAGGAAGTAAATTACAGGAGAAGTAATAAACAATTAAAATAACATATTTCAAGAACAATAACAACATTTAAAGATATCTTTCTTATAAATTATTAAAAAGAGACTTATGTCAGCCTCTTCAACATAAAAACATTTACTACAATCAAGGTCCAATAAGAGCGTTTTAATTTCACGGGACTGAAGAGCTAAGCTAGTTAGTTTAACCTCAGTAAGGCATGTGAATGAGGAAAATAAGAATTTCTCATTATTCTGCTTTCTGTGAAACACATCAGACTGAAGAGTTGCCTTTTCCTTTGTACAGTGAGTGACAGACCCTTCAGGTTTAAGTAAAGGAAGAACTGTTAAGTCTACACCAAAGAGTAGATATGAGTGCAGAATCATCCAAGTTTAGAATATTAAGATACGTTCTGAACAAAATCTCAGTTCATATTCTATAATTATCATCAGGCCAAAGTCTAATTTATTTTTTACAGAATTGGGTAACTTTAGAATTATGTTTACTTTAAGGTCTAGTGACGTGAGACCTATCGTGAAAGTTAGTTCTATATTTAGGAGTGATGGATTTAGTAAGATGTTCTGTTTTAGGTTAAAGAATAATATCTGAATAATTTTTATGTCGAAGTATAGGGGAGATATCCCGAAAGTTTGGCTCAATATTGAGTTGTGCAAGCATTACTTATGATTAAAGTCATGATTTGTTATTTTTCATTTTTGTGCCTTATTTATTTCTAATTTTTGTCATAGTTTTGTACATGTTGCTGTAAAACTTATTGATACAATATTCTGATGTAATTGTGGAGTGTGTATATTGTGTGTATATATATATATATATATATATATATATATATATATATATATATATGTGTGTGTGTGTGTGTGTGTGTGTATAGTACATAAAAAGTATGTATGTGTGCTTATATCAATGCAATTTACAGTTCTCAAGTGAATTAAACGGAAGTGTGGTATTCCTCTTTCCCCTGTTCCTGTGAGGATCTAATCATGAACACACACATACACACACACATATATATATATATATATAAATATATATATATATATATATATATATATATATACTGTATATATGTGTGTTTGTATGTATATATAAGTACAGTATATGTGTATGCTGGTGAAGGAATGTGTTTGCTAGATTGTGTGTTACTACAAATAAACTGGACTGTAATTTGTTGGATATATTGGTAAGAGAAGTTAGGGCAGATATAAGATGGTAAATGTGGGGAAATATTACTATAAATATAATAAAGACAGAAAGGATGAATGGCAAGGCAGCAAGAAATGTTTATAAGTAAAAATAGTTGAACTGTTGGATGGAAAGAGTAGCTAAGCATTATGTTAAGTTCCTTGGGTGATGGAATCAGTAAGGAAAGTTTGTTGGTATGAGATGGTAGGGAAAGGTATAAAGATAGATTAGTGGTGGCATAAGGAAATGAAAGGTTGTAAGGGAGATTTTGAGTTTTAGTTGCATAACAGAAGAGAAGAGCAGTAACGGGCATAAGGGATAGCGTAAACAAGGATAAAGTGAGAGAGAAAAATATTGTTATTAATGAAAATAGAGGAGGGAAAGTGAACAAGAACCTGGGTGAGGTTAAAAATTTACTCTACAGGAATTAAATAAAGACAGAAATGTAATGAACAAATAGGTTTCAGAATAACAATCGCAGTTAAAGAGATGTTTGATGTGAATGTCGTCTATGGTTGAAGAGAGGCAAGGTTGAGTGATATAAGACATGATATAAGGCTTTCAATGTTTGTAAAAGTGTCTGTTGGAGATGTAAGAACAGCAATTATGAGGTTGGAGAGAGAAACGAGATTACAAGTAAGATGCTGCAGTATGGTGGTAATAATGTGCGAGATGACAAGTAAGATGCTGTAGTATGGTGGGGATAATGGGTGAGAGGATAAGTAAGATGCTGCAGTATGGTGGTGATTATGTACGAGATTGCAAGTAAGATGCTGCAGTTTGGTGGTGATACTGTAGGAGACTACAAGTGAGATGCTGCAGTATGGTGGTGATAATGTGCGAGATGACAAGTAAGATGCTGTAGTATGGTGGGGATAATGGGTGAGAGGATAAGTAAGATGCTGCAGTATGGTGGGGATAATGTACGAGATTGCAAGTAAGATGCTGCAGTTTGGTGGTGATACTGTAGGAGACTACAAGTGAGATGCTGCAGTATGGTGGTGATAATGTGCGAGATGACAAGTAAGATGCTGCAGTATGGTGGCGATAATGTGCGAGATTACAAGTAAGATGCTGCAGTATGGTGGTGATAATGTGCGAGAGGATAAGTAAGATGCTGCAGTATGGTGGGGATAATGTAGGAGATTACAAGTAAGATGCTGCAGTATGGTGGTGATAATGTAGGAGATTACAAGTAAGATGCAGCAGTATGGTGGTGATAATGTGCGAGAGGATAAGTAAGATGCTGCAGTATGGTGGGGATAATGTACGAGATTACAAGTAAGATGCTGCAGTATGGTGGTAATGATGTGCAAGATGACAAGTAAGATGCTGCAGTATGGTGGTGATAATGGGCGAGAGGATAAGTAAGGTGCTGCAGTATGGTGGGGATAATGTGCAAGATGACAAGTAAGATGCTGCAGTATGGGAGTGATAATGTACGAGATGACAAGTAAGATGCTGCAGTATGGTGGTGATAATGGGCGAGAGGATAAGTAAGATGCTGCAGTATGGTGGGGATAATGTGCAAGATGACAAGTAAGATGCTGCAGTATGGTGGTAATAATGTGCAAGATGACAAGTAAGATGCTGCAGTATGGTGGTAATAATGTGCAAGATGACAAGTAAGATGCTGCAGTATGGTGGTAATAATGTGCGAGATGACAAGTAAGATGCTGTAGTATGGTGGGGATAATGGGTGAGAGGATAAGTAAGATGCTGCAGTATGGTGGGGATAATGTACGAGATTACAAGTAAGATGCTGCAGTATGGTGGTGATAATGTAGGAGATTACAAGTAAGATGCTGCAGTATGGTGGTGATAATGTGCGAGATGACAAGTAAGATGCTGCAGTATGGTGGTGATAATGTGCGAGAGAACAAGTGAGATGCTGCAGTATGGTGGTGATAATGTGCGAGATGACAAGTAAGATGCTGCAGTATGGTGGTGATAATGTGCGAGATTACAAGTAAGATGCTGCAGTATGGTGGTGATAATGTGCGGGAGGATAAGTAAGATGCTGCAGTATGGCGGGGATAATGTACGAGATTACAAGTAAGATGCTGCAGTATGGTGGTGATAATGTAGGAGACTACAAGTAAGATGCAGCAGTATGGTGGTGATAATGTGCGAGAGGATAAGTAAGATGCTGCAGTATGGTGGGGATAATGTACAAGATGACAAGTAAGATGCTGCAGTATGGTGGTGATAATGGGCGAGAGGATAAGTAAGATGCTTCAGTATGGTGGGGATAATGTGCAAGATGACAAGTAAGATGCTGCAGTATGGTGGTAATAATGTGCGAGATGACAAGTAAGATGCTGCAGTATGGTGGTGATAATATGCGAGAGGATAAGTAAGATGCTGCAGTATGGTGGTAATAATGTGCAAGATGACAAGTAAGATGCTGCAGTATGGAGGTAATAATGTGCAAGATGACAAGTAAGATGCTGCAGTATGGTGGTAATAATGTGCGAGATGACAAGTAAGATGCTGCAGTATGGTGGTGATAATATGCGAGAGGATAAGTAAGATGCTGCAGTATGGTGGGGATAATGTACGAGATTACAAGTAAGATGCTGCAGTATGGTGGTGATTATGTACGAAATTTCAAGTAAGATGCTGCAGTATGGTGGTAATAATGTGCAAGATGACAAGTAAGATGCTGCAGTATGGTGGTGATAATGTGCGAGATAACAAGTAAGATGCTACAATATGGTGGTGATAATGTACGAGAGGACCAGTAAGATGCTGCAGTATGGTGGTGATAATGTGCGAGATGACAAGTAAGATGCTGCAGTATGGTGGTGATAATGTACGAGAGAACAAGTAAGATGCTGCAGTATGGTGGTGATAATGTACGACATGACAAGTAAGATGCTGCAGTATGGTGGGGATAATGTAGAAGATTACAAGTAAGATGCTGCAGTATGGTGGGGATAATGTGCGAGGTGACAAGTAAGATGATGCAGTATGGTGGTGATAATGTGCGAGATGACAAGAAAGATGCTGAAGTATGGTGGTGATAATGTACGACATGACAAGTAAGATGCTGCAGTATGGTGGGGATAATGTAGAAGATTACAAGTAAGATGCTGCAGTATGGTGGGGATAATGTGCGAGGTGACAAGTAAGATGATGCAGTATGGTGGTGATAATGTGCGAGATGACAAGAAAGATGCTGAAGTATGGTGGGGATAATGTATGAAATGACAAGTAAGATGCTGCAGTATGGTGGGGATAATGTGCGAGATGACAATTAAGATGCTGCAGTATGGTGGTAATAATGTGCAAGATGACAAGTAAGATGCTGCAGTATGGTGGGGATAATGTGCGAGATGACAATTAAGATGCAGCAGTATGGTGGTGATAATGTGTGAGGTGACAAGTAAGATGCTGCAGTATGGTGGTGATAATGTGCGAGATGACAAGTAAGATACTGCAGTATGGTGTGGATAATATATGAGATTACAAGTAAGATTGTGCTGTATGGTGGGGATAATGTGCGAGATGACAAGTAAGATGCTGCAGTATGGTGGGAATAATGTGCGAGATGACAAGTAAGATGCTGCAGTATGGTGGTGATAATGTATGAGATTACAAGTAAGATGCTGCAGTATGGTGGGGATAATGTGCGAGGTGACAAGTAAGATGCAGCAGTATGGTGGGGATAATGTGCGAGGTGACAAGTAAGATGCTGCAGGATGGTGGGGATAATGTGCGAGGTGACAAGTAAGATGCTGCAGTATGGTGGGGATAATGTGCAAGATGACAGGTAAGATGCTGCAGTATGGTGGTGATAATGTACGAGAGGACAAGTAAGATGCTGCAGTATGGTGGGGATAATGTATGATATTACAAGTAGGATGCTGCAGTATGGTGGCGATAATGTGCGAGATGACAAGTAAGATGCTGCAGTATGGTGGTAATAATGTGCAAGATGACAAGTAAGATGCTGCAGTATGGTGGTGATAATGTGTGAGATAACAAGTAAGATGCTACAGTATGGTGGTGATAATGTACGAGAGGACAAGTAAGATGCTGCAATATGGTGGTGATAATGTGCGAGAGGACAAGTAAGATGCTGCAGTATGGTGGTGATAATATACGAGAGAACAAGTAAGATGCTGCAGTATGGTGGTGATAATGTACGACATGACAAGTAAGATGCTGCAGTATGGTGGAGATAATGTATGAGATGACAAGTGAGATGCTGCAGTATGGTGGGGATAATGTATGAGATTACAAGTAAGATGCTGCAGTATGGTGGGGATAATGTGCGAGATAACAAGTAAGATGCTGCAGTATGGTGGTGATAATGTACGAGATGACAAGTTAGATGCTGCAGTATGGTGGTGATAATGTAAGAGATTACAAGGAAGATGCTGCAGTATGGTGGGGATAATGTGCGAGATGACAAGTAAGATGCTGCAGTATGGTGGCGATAATGTGCGAGATGACAAGTAAGATGCTTCAGTATGGTGGTAATAATGTGCAAGATGACAAGTAAGATGCTGCAGTATGGTGGTGATAATGTGTGAGATAACAAGTAAGATGCTACAGTATGGTGGTGATAATGTACGAGAGGACAAGTAAGATGCTGCAGTATGGTGGTGATAATGTGCGAGATGACAAGTAAGATGCTGCAGTATGGTGGTGATAATGTACGAGAGAACAAGTAAGATGCTGCAGTATGGTGGTGATAATGTACGACATGACAAGTAAGATGCTGCAGTATGGTGGGGATAATGTATGAGATGACAAGTGAGATGCTGCAGTATGGTGGGGATAATGTAAGAGATTACAAGGAAGATGCTGCAGTATGGTGGGGATAATGTGCGAGATGATAAGTAAGATGCTGCAGTATGGTGGGGATAATGTACGAGATTACAAGTAAGATGCAGCAGTATGGTGGTGATAATGTACGAGAGGACAAGTAAGATGCTGCAGTATGGTGGTGATAATTTGCGAGATTACAAGTAAGATGCTGCAGTATGGTGGTGATAATGTGCGAGATGACAAGTAAGATGCTGCAGTATGGTGGTGATAATGTGTGAGATGACAAGTAAGATGCTGCAGTATGGTGGTGATAATGTGCGAGATGACAAGTAAGATGCTGCAGTATGGTGGTGATAATTTGCGAGATTACAAGTAAGATGCTGCAGTATGGTGGTTATAATGTGCAAGATGACAAGTAAGATGCTGCAGTATGGTGGTGATAATGTGCGAGATGACAAGTAAGATGCTGCAGTGTGGTGGTGATAATTTGCGAGATTACAAGTAAGATGCTGCAGTATGGTGGTTATAATGTGCGAGATGACAAGTAAGATGCTGCAGTATGGTGGTGATAATGTGCGAGATGACAAGTTAGATGCTGCAGTATGGTGGTGATAATGTGCGAGATGACAAGTAAGATGCTGCAGTATGGTGGTTATAATGTGCGAGATGACAAGTAAGATGCTGCAGTATGGTGGTTATAATGTGCGAGATGACAAGTAAGATGCTGCAGTATGGTGGTGATAATGTGCGAGATGACAAGTAAGATGCTGCAGTATGGTGGTGATAATGTGCGAGATGACAAGTTAGATGCTGCAGTATGGTGGTGATAATTTGCGAGATTACAAGTAAGATGCTGCAGTATGGTGGTGATAATTTGCGAGATTACAAGTAAGATGCTGCAGTATGGTGGTGATAATGTGCGAGATGACAAGTAAGATGCTGCAGTATGGTGGTGATAATGTGTGAGATGACAAGTAAGATGCTGCAGTATGGTGGTGATAATGTGCGAGATGACAAGTAAGATGCTGCAGTATGGTGGTGATAATTTGCGAGATTACAAGTAAGATGCTGCAGTATGGTGGTTATAATGTGCAAGATGACAAGTAAGATGCTGCAGTATGGTGGTGATAATGTGCGAGATGACAAGTAAGATGCTGCAGTGTGGTGGTGATAATTTGCGAGATTACAAGTAAGATGCTGCAGTATGGTGGTTATAATGTGCGAGATGACAAGTAAGATGCTGCAGTATGGTGGTGATAATGTGCGAGATGACAAGTTAGATGCTGCAGTATGGTGGTGATAATGTGCGAGATGACAAGTAAGATGCTGCAGTATGGTGGTTATAATGTGCGAGATGACAAGTAAGATGCTGCAGTATGGTGGTTATAATGTGCGAGATGACAAGTAAGATGCTGCAGTATGGTGGTGATAATGTGCGAGATGACAAGTAAGATGCTGCAGTATGGTGGTGATAATGTGCGAGATGACAAGTTAGATGCTGCAGTATGGTGGTGATAATTTGCGAGATTACAAGTAAGATGCTGCAGTATGGTGGTGATAATTTGCGAGATTACAAGTAAGATGCTGCAGTATGGTGGTGATAATGTGCGAGATGACAAGTAAGATGCTGCAGTATGGTGGTGATAATGTACGAGAGGACAAGTAAGATGCTGCAGTATGGTGGTGATAATTTGCGAGATTACAAGTAAGATGCTGCAGTATGGTGGTGATAATGTGCGAGATGACAAGTAAGATGCTGCAGTATGGTGGTGATAATGTGTGAGATGACAAGTAAGATGCTGCAGTATGGTGGTGATAATGTGCGAGATGACAAGTAAGATGCTGCAGTGTGGTGGTGATAATTTGCGAGATTACAAGTAAGATGCTGCAGTATGGTGGTTATAATGTGCAAGATGACAAGTAAGATGCTGCAGTATGGTGGTGATAATGTGCGAGATGACAAGTAAGATGCTGCAGTGTGGTGGTGATAATTTGCGAGATTACAAGTAAGATGCTGCAGTATGGTGGTTATAATGTGCGAGATGACAAGTAAGATGCTGCAGTATGGTGGTGATAATGTGCGAGATGACAAGTTAGATGCTGCAGTATGGTGGTGATAATGTGCGAGATGACAAGTAAGATGCTGCAGTATGGTGGTTATAATGTGCGAGATGACAAGTAAGATGCTGCAGTATGGTGGTTATAATGTGCGAGATGACAAGTAAGATGCTGCAGTATGGTGGTGATAATGTGCGAGATGACAAGTAAGATGCTGCAGTATGGTGGTGATAATGTGCGAGATGACAAGTTAGATGCTGCAGTATGGTGGTGATAATTTGCGAGATTACAAGTAAGATGCTGCAGTATGGTGGTGATAATTTGCGAGATTACAAGTAAGATGCTGCAGTATGGTGGTGATAATGTGCGAGATGACAAGTAAGATGCAGCAGTATGGTGGTGATAATGTACGAGAGGACAAGTAAGATGCTGCAGTATGGTGGTGATAATTTGCGAGATTACAAGTAAGATGCTGCAGTATGGTGGTGATAATGTGCGAGATGACAAGTAAGATGCTGCAGTATGGTGGTGATAATGTGTGAGATAACAAGTAAGATGCTGCAGTATGGTGGTGATAATGTGCGAGATGACAAGTAAGATGCTGCAGTATGGTGGTGATAATTTGCGAGATTACAAGTAAGATGCTGCAGTATGGTGGTTATAATGTGCAAGATGACAAGTAAGATGCTGCAGTATGGTGGTGATAATGTGCGAGATGACAAGTAAGATGCTGCAGTGTGGTGGTGATAATTTGCGAGATTACAAGTAAGATGCTGCAGTATGGTGGTTATAATGTGCGAGATGACAAGTAAGATGCTGCAGTATGGTGGTGATAATGTGCGAGATGACAAGTTAGATGCTGCAGTATGGTGGTGATAATGTGCGAGATGACAAGTAAGATGCTGCAGTATGGTGGTTATAATGTGCGAGATGACAAGTAAGATGCTGCAGTATGGTGGTTATAATGTGCGAGATGACAAGTAAGATGCTGCAGTATGGTGGTGATAATGTGCGAGATGACAAGTAAGATGCTGCAGTATGGTGGTGATAATGTGCGAGATGACAAGTTAGATGCTGCAGTATGGTGGTGATAATTTGCGAGATTACAAGTAAGATGCTGCAGTATGGTGGTGATAATTTGCGAGATTACAAGTAAGATGCTGCAGTATGGTGGTGATAATGTGCGAGATGACAAGTAAGATGCTGCAGTATGGTGGTGATAATGTGTGAGATGACAAGTAAGATGCTGCAGTATGGTGGTGATAATGTGCGAGATGATAAGTAAGATGCTGCAGTATGGTGGTGATAATGTGCGAGATGACAAGTTAGATGCTGCAGTATGGTGGTGATAATTTGCGAGATTACAAGTAAGATGCTGCAGTATGGTGGTGATAATTTGCGAGATTACAAGTAAGATGCTGCAGTATGGTGGTGATAATGTGCGAGATGACAAGTAAGATGCTGCAGTATGGTGGTGATAATGTGTGAGATGACAAGTAAGATGCTGCAGTATGGTGGTGATAATGTGCGAGATGACAAGTAAGATGCTGCAGTATGGTGGTGATAATGTGCGAGATGACAAGTTAGATGCTGCAGTATGGTGGTGATAGTTTGCGAGATTACAAGTAAGATGCTGCAGTATGGTGGTGATAATTTGCGAGATTACAAGTAAGATGCTGCAGTATGGTGGTGATAATGTGCGAGATGACAAGTAAGATGCTGCAGTATGGTGGTGATAATGTGTGAGATGACAAGTAAGATGCTGCAGTATGGTGGTGATAATGTGCGAGATGATAAGTAAGATGCTGCAGTATGGTGGGGATAATGTACGAGATTACAAGTAAGATGCAGCAGTATGGTGGTGATAATGTACGAGAGGACAAGTAAGATGCTGCAGTATGGTGGTGATAATTTGCGAGATTACAAGTAAGATGCTGCAGTATGGTGGTGATAATGTGCGAGATGACAAGTAAGATGCTGCAGTATGGTGGTGATAATGTGTGAGATGACAAGTAAGATGCTGCAGTATGGTGGTGATAATGTGCGAGATGACAAGTAAGATGCTGCAGTATGGTGGTGATAATTTGCGAGATTACAAGTAAGATGCTGCAGTATGGTGGTGATAATGTGCGAGATGATAAGTAAGATGCTGCAGTATGGGAGTGATAATGTACGAGATGACAAGTAAGATGCTGCAGTATGGTGGTGATAATGGGCGAGAGGATAAGTAAGATGCTGCAGTATGGTGGGGATAATGTGCAAGATGACAAGTAAGATGCTGCAGTATGGTGGTAATAATGTGCAAGATGACAAGTAAGATGCTGCAGTATGGTGGTAATAATGTGCAAGATGACAAGTAAGATGCTGCAGTATGGTGGTAATAATGTGCGAGATGACAAGTAAGATGCTGTAGTATGGTGGGGATAATGGGTGAGAGGATAAGTAAGATGCTGCAGTATGGTGGGGATAATGTACGAGATTACAAGTAAGATGCTGCAGTATGGTGGTGATAATGTAGGAGATTACAAGTAAGATGCTGCAGTATGGTGGTGATAATGTGCGAGATGACAAGTAAGATGCTGCAGTATGGTGGTGATAATGTGCGAGAGAACAAGTGAGATGCTGCAGTATGGTGGTGATAATGTGCGAGATGACAAGTAAGATGCTGCAGTATGGTGGTGATAATGTGCGAGATTACAAGTAAGATGCTGCAGTATGGTGGTGATAATGTGCGGGAGGATAAGTAAGATGCTGCAGTATGGCGGGGATAATGTACGAGATTACAAGTAAGATGCTGCAGTATGGTGGTGATAATGTAGGAGACTACAAGTAAGATGCAGCAGTATGGTGGTGATAATGTGCGAGAGGATAAGTAAGATGCTGCAGTATGGTGGGGATAATGTACAAGATGACAAGTAAGATGCTGCAGTATGGTGGTGATAATGGGTGAGAGGATAAGTAAGATGCTTCAGTATGGTGGGGATAATGTGCAAGATGACAAGTAAGATGCTGCAGTATGGTGGTAATAATGTGCGAGATGACAAGTAAGATGCTGCAGTATGGTGGTGATAATATGCGAGAGGATAAGTAAGATGCTGCAGTATGGTGGTAATAATGTGCAAGATGACAAGTAAGATGCTGCAGTATGGAGGTAATAATGTGCAAGATGACAAGTAAGATGCTGCAGTATGGTGGTAATAATGTGCGAGATGACAAGTAAGATGCTGCAGTATGGTGGTGATAATATGCGAGAGGATAAGTAAGATGCTGCAGTATGGTGGGGATAATGTACGAGATTACAAGTAAGATGCTGCAGTATGGTGGTGATTATGTACGAAATTTCAAGTAAGATGCTGCAGTATGGTGGTAATAATGTGCAAGATGACAAGTAAGATGCTGCAGTATGGTGGTGATAATGTGCGAGATAACAAGTAAGATGCTACAATATGGTGGTGATAATGTACGAGAGGACCAGTAAGATGCTGCAGTATGGTGGTGATAATGTGCGAGATGACAAGTAAGATGCTGCAGTATGGTGGTGATAATGTACGAGAGAACAAGTAAGATGCTGCAGTATGGTGGTGATAATGTACGACATGACAAGTAAGATGCTGCAGTATGGTGGGGATAATGTAGAAGATTACAAGTAAGATGCTGCAGTATGGTGGGGATAATGTGCGAGGTGACAAGTAAGATGATGCAGTATGGTGGTGATAATGTGCGAGATGACAAGAAAGATGCTGAAGTATGGTGGTGATAATGTACGACATGACAAGTAAGATGCTGCAGTATGGTGGGGATAATGTAGAAGATTACAAGTAAGATGCTGCAGTATGGTGGGGATAATGTGCGAGGTGACAAGTAAGATGATGCAGTATGGTGGTGATAATGTGCGAGATGACAAGAAAGATGCTGAAGTATGGTGGGGATAATGTATGAAATGACAAGTAAGATGCTGCAGTATGGTGGGGATAATGTGCGAGATGACAATTAAGATGCTGCAGTATGGTGGTAATAATGTGCAAGATGACAAGTAAGATGCTGCAGTATGGTGGGGATAATGTGCGAGATGACAATTAAGATGCAGCAGTATGGTGGTGATAATGTGTGAGGTGACAAGTAAGATGCTGCAGTATGGTGGTGATAATGTGCGAGATGACAAGTAAGATACTGCAGTATGGTGTGGATAATATATGAGATTACAAGTAAGATTGTGCTGTATGGTGGGGATAATGTGCGAGATGACAAGTAAGATGCTGCAGTATGGTGGGAATAATGTGCGAGATGACAAGTAAGATGCTGCAGTATAGTGGTGATAATGTATGAGATTACAAGTAAGATGCTGCAGTATGGTGGGGATAATGTGCGAGGTGACAAGTAAGATGCAGCAGTATGGTGGGGATAATGTGCGAGGTGACAAGTAAGATGCTGCAGGATGGTGGGGATAATGTGCGAGGTGACAAGTAAGATGCTGCAGTATGGTGGGGATAATGTGCAAGATGACAGGTAAGATGCTGCAGTATGGTGGTGATAATGTACGAGAGGACAAGTAAGATGCTGCAGTATGGTGGGGATAATGTATGATATTACAAGTAGGATGCTGCAGTATGGTGGCGATAATGTGCAAGATGACAAGTAAGATGCTGCAGTATGGTGGTAATAATGTGCAAGATGACAAGTAAGATGCTGCAGTATGGTGGTGATAATGTGTGAGATAACAAGTAAGATGCTACAGTATGGTGGTGATAATGTACGAGAGGACAAGTAAGATGCTGCAGTATGGTGGTGATAATGTGCGAGAGGACAAGTAAGATGCTGCAGTATGGTGGTGATAATATACGAGAGAACAAGTAAGATGCTGCAGTATGGTGGTGATAATGTACGACATGACAAGTAAGATGCTGCAGTATGGTGGAGATAATGTATGAGATGACAAGTGAGATGCTGCAGTATGGTGGGGATAATGTATGAGATTACAAGTAAGATGCTGCAGTATGGTGGGGATAATGTGCGAGATAACAAGTAAGATGCTGCAGTATGGTGGTGATAATGTACGAGATGACAAGTTAGATGCTGCAGTATGGTGGTGATAATGTAAGAGATTACAAGGAAGATGCTGCAGTATGGTGGGGATAATGTGCGAGATGACAAGTAAGATGCTGCAGTATGGTGGCGATAATGTGCGAGATGACAAGTAAGATGCTTCAGTATGGTGGTAATAATGTGCAAGATGACAAGTAAGATGCTGCAGTATGGTGGTGATAATGTGTGAGATAACAAGTAAGATGCTACAGTATGGTGGTGATAATGTACGAGAGGACAAGTAAGATGCTGCAGTATGGTGGTGATAATGTGCGAGATGACAAGTAAGATGCTGCAGTATGGTGGTGATAATGTACGAGAGAACAAGTAAGATGCTGCAGTATGGTGGTGATAATGTACGACATGACAAGTAAGATGCTGCAGTATGGTGGGGATAATGTATGAGATGACAAGTGAGATGCTGCAGTATGGTGGGGATAATGTAAGAGATTACAAGGAAGATGCTGCAGTATGGTGGGGATAATGTGCGAGATGACAAGTAAGATGCTGCAGTATGGTGGTGATAATGTGCGAGATAACAAGTAAGATGCTGCATGCAGTATGGTGGTGATAATGTACGAGATGACAAGTAAGATGCTGCAGTATGGTGGGGATAATGTATGAGATTACAAGTAAGATGCTGCAGTATGGTGGTGATAATGTATGAGATTACAAGTAAGATGCTGCAGTATGGTGGGGATAATGTGGGAGGTGATAAGTAAGATGCTGCAGTATGATGGTGATTATGTACGAAATTACAAGTAAGATGCTGCAGTATGGTGGTAATAATGTGCAAGATGACATGTAAGATGCTGCAGTATGGTGGTGATAATGTGAGAGATGACAAGTAAGATGCTGCAGTATGGTGGTGATTATGTACGAAATTACAAGTAAGATGCTGCAGTATGGTGGTAATAATGTGCAAGATGACAAGTAAGATGCTGCAGCATGGTGGTGATAATGTGCGAGATGACAAGTAAGATGCTGTAGTATGGTGGTAGTAATGTGCGAGATGATAAGTAAGATGCTGCAGTATGGTGGGGATAATGTACGAGATTACAAGTAAGATGCAGCAGTATGGTGGTGATAATGTACGAGAGGACAAGTAAGATGCTGCAGTATGGTGGTGATAATTTGCGAGATTACAAGTAAGATGCTGCAGTATGGTGGTGATAATGTGCGAGATGACAAGTAAGATGCTGCAGTATGGTGGTGATAATGTGTGAGATGACAAGTAAGATGCTGCAGTATGGTGGTGATAATGTGCGAGATGACAAGTAAGATGCTGCAGTATGGTGGTGATAATGTGCGAGATTACAAGTAAGATGCTGCAGTATGGTGGTTATAATGTGCAAGATGACAAGTAAGATGCTGCAGTATGGTGGTGATAATGTGCGAGATGACAAGTAAGATGCTGCAGTGTGGTGGTGATAATTTGCGAGATTACAAGTAAGATGCTGCAGTATGGTGGTTATAATGTGCGAGATGACAAGTAAGATGCTGCAGTATGGTGGTGATAATGTGCGAGATGACAAGTTAGATGCTGCAGTATGGTGGTGATAATGTGCGAGATGACAAGTAAGATGCTGCAGTATGGTGGTTATAATGTGCGAGATGACAAGTAAGATGCTGCAGTATGGTGGTTATAATGTGCGAGATGACAAGTAAGATGCTGCAGTATGGTGGTGATAATGTGCGAGATGACAAGTAAGATGCTGCAGTATGGTGGTGATAATGTGCGAGATGACAAGTTAGATGCTGCAGTATGGTGGTGATAATTTGCGAGATTACAAGTAAGATGCTGCAGTATGGTGGTGATAATTTGCGAGATTACAAGTAAGATGCTGCAGTATGGTGGTGATAATGTGCGAGATGACAAGTAAGATGCTGCAGTATGGTGGTGATAATTTGCGAGATTACAAGTAAGATGCTGCAGTATGGTGGTGATAATGTGCGAGATGACAAGTAAGTTGCTGCAGTATGGTGGTGATAATGTGCGAGATGACAAGTTAGATGCTGCAGTATGGTGGTGATAATGTGCGAGATGACAAGTAAGATGCTGCAGTATGGTGGTGATAATGTGCGAGATGACAAGTTAGATGCTGCAGTATGGTGGTGATAATGTGCGAGATGACAAGTAAGATGCTGCAGTATGGTGGTGATAATGTGCGAGAGGACAAGTAAGATGCTGCAGTATGGTGGTGATAATGTGCGAGATGACAAGTAAGATGCTGCAGTATGGTGGTGATAATGTGCGAGATGACAAGTAAGATGCTGCAGTATGGTGGTGATAATGTGCGAGATGACAAGTAAGATGCTGCAGTATGGTGGTGATAATGTGCGAGATGACAAGTAAGATGCTGCAGTATGGTGGTGATAATGTGCGAGATGACAAGTAAGATGCTGCAGTATGGTGTGGATAATGTGCTTGAGTGGTTGACCTTTGCTTGAAAGGTATATCCAGAAGAGAGAGACATTTCAAAGGAATTGGTTGGAGAAAAAATCTTTCTGTTTTAAGCAGGTAAACGTGATTATAATATTACTTGGTATACTACAATGTTTTATGTTACGATTTTGATTAATCAACTAATATTGTTGATGGAGAAGGGTTTAGATGAAATAGT
>NC_090738.1:24599359-24616957 GCF_036898095.1 Palaemon carinicauda | reverse complement strand
AAATATATTCATAACTAAGGTCAGTTGAACATAGTATGATGTTAGAATTGTGTTCAATTCGGAATCTGAAGATGCTGTTCTATCTGTAGATTAAATGTAGGTTCAGAATATATCTTTGTAATTTCAAGAATTACAGTCCAAAATCATCATTTTGTTATAATTTTCATCAATTATTTTTATGTACTAGCTGAGCCCACAGTCCATGGCTTGAATGACAGAATGCTACAATCCCAAAGGCTCCATTAGAGAAAGTACCCTAGTTATTGAAGGGAATATCAAATAAACTATATAATAAGTAATGAATAAAACGTATGAAATGTTTTAGATATTTAAAGTCAGTAACAATGTTAAAATATACCAGTCATATATAAACGGTAAAACGAGACATGTCAACCTCCTCAACAGAAAAAACATTTACAAAAAAGAGTGAACTTCTAAAGTTCAGCTGATTCAACTGCCAGATTAGGGAGATCAGTCCACAATTTGGTCAACGGAGAATGAATGAATTAAAAAATTTCTAAGGATATACCAATTATCAAAAATTTTAAGACACTCAGTAAGCCAATTTCATTGCACAATGGAAGAAGAAACAAACGAAATGCGTTTCTAAAAACTAGATTTACAATAAATAATCTTCTAAAATTTCTTTATAAAGACATAAGTAAAATGCTATTTGGTTCTACTCCATTATTATTATTATTATTATTATTATTATTATTTATTATTATTATTATTATTATTATTAGCTAAGCTACAACCCAAGTTGGAAAAGCAAGATGCTATAAGCCCAAGGGCTCCAAAGGGAAAAATAGCCCAGTGAGGAAAGGAAATAAACTACAACATAAGTAATAAACAATTAAATTAACATATTTAAGAACATTAACAACATTAAAACAGATCTTTCATATATAAACTATAAAAAGAGGCTTATGTCAGCCTCTTCAACATAAAAACATTTGCTGCAATCAAGGTCCAATAAGAGCGTTTTAATTTCACGGGACCGAAGAGCCAAGCTTGTTAGGTTAGTCTTAGGAAGACATGAATGAGGAAAATAGTTTCTCATTATTCTGTGAATCACATCGGACTGAAGGGTTACTTTTCCTTCGACCAGTGAGTGACAGACCATTCTGGTTTGAATAAAGGAGGAACTGTTAAGTCTACGCCAAAGAGTGCAGATGTGAGTGTAAAATCATCCAGGTTTAGAATATTAGGATACGTTTAAAACAAAATCTCAGTTCCTATTCTAAAATTATCGTCAGGCCAAAGTCTAATTTATTTTTCCAGAATTGGGTAACTTTAGAATTGTGTTTACACTAAGGTTTAATTATATAACACCTGCCATTGAAGTTATTTCAGTAATCAGGAGTGATGTATTTAGTAAGATGTTCTGTTCCAGGTTAAAGAATATTTGAATAATTTTCGTGTCGAAGTATAGGGGAATTATCTCAAAAGTTTGGCTTAATATCAGATTGTGCAAGCATTGCTTATGATTAAAATCATGATTTCTTATATTTTATTTTTACTCTGATTTATTTATTTATTTGTAATTTTTGTAATAGTTTTGTACCTGTTATTATAAAACTTAGTGATACAGTACTCTGAAGTGATTTTGGTATGTGTTATAAATACATATATATATATATATATATATATATATATATATATATATATATATATATATATATATATATATATATATATATATATATATATATATATATATATATATATATATACATACATACATACATACATACATATACCAAAGGCACTTCCCCCAATTTTGGGGGGTAGCCGACATCAACAAATGAAACAAAACAAAAAAGGGGACCTCTACTCTCTACGTTCCTCCATCCTAACCAGGGACTCAACCGAGTTCAGCTGGTACTGCTAGGGTGCCACAGCCCAACCTCCCACATTATCCACCACAGATGAGTCTTCATAATGCTGAATCCCCTACTGCTGCTACCTCCGCGGTCATCTAAGGCACCGGAGGAAGCAGCAGGGCCTACCGGAACTGCGTCACAATCGCTCGCCATTCATTCCTATTTCTAGCACGCTCTCTTGCCTCTCTCACATCTATCCTCCTATCACCCAGAGCTTTCTTTACACCATCCATCCACCCAAACCTTGGCTTTCCTCTTGTACTTCTCCCATCAACTCTTGCATTCATCACCTTCTTTAGCAGACAGCCATTTTCCATTCTCTCAACATGGCCAAACCACCTCAACACATTCATATCCACTCTAGCCACTAACTCATTTCTTACACCCGTTCTCACCCTCACCACTTCGTTCCTAACCCTATCTACTCGAGATACACCAGCCATACTCCTTAAACACTTCATCTCAAACACATTCAATTTCTGTCTCTCCATCACTTTCATTCCCCACAACTCCGATCCATACATCACAGTTGGTACAATCACTTTCTCATATAGAACTCTCTTTACATTCATGCCCAACCCTCTATTTTTACTACTCCCTTAACTGACCCCAACACTTTGCAACCTTCATTCACTCTCTGATGTACATCTGCTTCCACTCCACCATTTGCTGCAACAACAGACCCCAAGTACTTAAACTGATCCACCTCCTCAAGTAACTCTCCATTCAACATGACATTCAACCTTGCACCACCTTCCCTTCTCGTACATCTCATAACCTTACTCTTACCCACATTAACTCTCAACTTCCTTCTCTCACACACCCTTCCAAATTCTGTCACTAGTCGGTCAAGCTTCTCTTCTGTGTCTGCTACCAGTACAGTAGCATCCGCAAACAACAACTGATTTACCTCCCCTTCATGGTCCTTCTCGCCTACCAGTTTTAATCCTCGTCCAAGCACTCGAGCATTCACCTCTCTCACCACTCCATCAACATACAAGTTAAACAACCACGACGACATCACACATCCCTGTCTCAGCCCCACTCTCACCGGAAACCAATCACTCACTTCATTTCCTATTCTAACATATGCTTTACTACCTTTGTAGAAACTTTTCACTGCTTGCAACAACCTTCCACCAACTCCATATAACCTCATCACATTCCTCATTGCTTCCCTATCAACTCTATCATATGCTTTCTCCAGATCCATGAACGCAACATACACCTCCTTACCTTTTGCTAAATATTTCTCGCATATCTGCCTAACTGTAAAAATCTGATTCATACAACCCCTACCTCTTCTAAAACCACCCTGTACTTCTAAGATTGCATTCTCTGTTTTATACTTAATCCTATTAATCAACTTCCAAGATTGCATTCTCTGTTTTAACCTTAATCCTATTAATCATTACTCTACCATACACTTTTCCAACTACACGCAACAAACTAATACCTCTTGAATAACAACACTCATGCACATCTCCCTTACCCTTATATAGTGGTACAATACATGCACAAACCCAATCTACTGGTACCACTGACAACACAAAACACATATTAAACAATCTCACCAACCATTCAAGTACAGTCACACCCCCTTCCTTCAACATCTCGGCTTTCACACCATCCATACCAGATGCTTTTCCTACTCTCGTTTCATCTAGTGCTCTCCTCCCTTCCTCTCTTGTAATCTCTCTCTCATTCTCATCTCCCATCACTGGCACCTCAACACCTGCAACAGCAATTATATCTGCCTCCCTATTATCCTCAACATTCAGCAAACTTTCAAAATATTCCCCCCACCTTTTCCTTGCCTCCTCTCCTTTTAACAACCTTCCATTTCCATCTTTCACTGTCTCTTCAATTCTTGCGCCAGCCTTCCTTACTCTCTTCACTTCTTTCCAAAACTTCTTCTTATTCTCTTCATATGACTGACCCAATCCCCGACCCCACCTCAGGTCAGCTACCCTCTTTGCCTCTCGTACCTTGCGCTTTACTTCCACATTTTTCTCTCTATATTTTTCATACATCTCTATACTATCACTCTGCAGTCATTCTTCCAAAGCCCTCTTTTTCTCTTCCACATTTACCTTCACTCCTTCATTCCACCATTCACTGCCCTTCCTCATGCTGCCTCCAACAACCTTCTTGCCACATACATCACTTGCAATCCCAACAAAATTTTCTTCTACTAACTTCCACTCCTCCTCTAAATTACCAGTTTCTCTTATTCTCACCTCGTCATATGCCATTTTCAACCTTTCCTGATATTTACTTTTTACCCCCGTTTTTGTTAGCTCTTCAACCCTCAGTAGCTCCCTTTTACATCCACCTACTCTATTCCCCCACTCTTTTGCTACAACTAATTTTCCTTCCACCAAAAAATTATCAGACATACCGTTAGCCATACCCCTAAACACGTGCACGTCTTTCAATCTTCCAAACATTCTTTTAGTTATCAACACATAATCCATTAATGTCCTTTCTACTACTCTTCCATTTGCCACTCTTACCCATGTATACTTATTTTTATCTTTCTTTTTAAAAAAGCTTGCACTTATTACCATCTCTTGTTCAACACACATATCTACCAGTCTCTCATCACTCTCATTTTCACCTGGTACGCCATACTTCCCAATGACACCTTCTACCTCTCCAGCGCCCATATATATATATATATATATATATATATATATATATATATATATATATATATATATATATATATATATATCTATATCTATATCTATCTATCTATCTATCTATCTATATATATATATATAGATAGATAGATAGATAGGTAGATAGATATAGATATATATATATATATATATATATATATATATATATATATATATATATATATATTATATATATATATTTATATATATATATATATATATATATATATGTATTTATATATTATATTATATCTATATATCTATCTATCTATATATATATATGTGTGTGTGTGTGTCTGTGTGTGTGTTTGTATGTGTATAGTATATACAAGTATGCATGTGTGTTTATATCAATACAGTTAACAGTTCTCAAGTGAATTATACTAAAGTGTGGTATTCCTCGTTTCCCTGTTCCTATAAGTATCTAACCATGAACACACGCTCACATTATATATATATATATATATATATATATATATATATATATATATATATATATATATATATATATGTATATATATATATATATATATATATATATATATATATATATATATATATATATATATATATATACAGTATATGTTTGTATGTATGCGTTTATTTATATATATGTACATTACATTTGTGTGTTGGTGAAGGAAATTGTTTGCTAGGTTGTGTGGTACTACAAATAAACTGGACTATAATTTGATGAATATATTGGTAAGAGAAGTTAAGGAAAATATAAGTTGGTAAATGTGGGGAAATATGACTATAAATATAGTATGGACAAGTAAGCTAAATAACAAAGTAGCAAGAAATGTATATAGTAAAAATGGATGAACTGTTGGAAGGAAAGAGTAGATAAGCATTTTGTTAATTCCCCGGGTCATGTAAACAGCAGGGAAAGTTTGTAGGTATGAAGTGGTAGGAAATGTATAAAGATAGTGTGGGATAAGGAAAGGAAAGGTTGTAAGGGAGATTTTGAGTTCTAGTTTTATAACAGAAGAGAAAAGCAGTAACAGATATAAGAGAATGATAGCGTAAACAAGGATAAAGTGAGAGAAAAAAATATTGCTATTAATGGCAATAGAGGAAAGACAGCGAGATTAAAAATCTACTCTACAG
The DNA here is from genome assembly GCF_036898095.1 of Palaemon carinicauda. Taxonomy (NCBI): domain Eukaryota; kingdom Metazoa; phylum Arthropoda; class Malacostraca; order Decapoda; family Palaemonidae; genus Palaemon; species Palaemon carinicauda. The sequence continues at coordinate 24,611,277 of NC_090738.1, read as the reverse complement.
GAATCAAATAGAAAAAGGTTATTGAAAAAAAAATGGATTTCAGAATAACAATCGCAGTCTTTGGTTGAAGGTTTTAAGGTTTCTTTAACTGAGGAGGTTAAACGAGAGGCAAGGTTGAGAGATGAAAGACTTAATGTAAGGCTTACAATGTTTGTAAAAGTGACTGTTGGGGATGTAAGAACAGCAGTTAAGAGGTGAAGAGAGAAACGAGATTACAAGTAAGATGCCGAAGTATAGTAATAATGATAATTACTTGCTAAGCTACTCCCCTAGTTAGAAAAGTAAGAGGCTATAATCCTAGTGGCTCCAAATAGCCAAGTGAGGAAAGGAAATAAGGAAAAATAGAATATTTTAAGAACAGCAACAACATTCAATTAGATATTTCCTATATAAGCTATAAAATTTTTTAACAAAACAAGAGGAAGAGAAATACGATAGAATAGGTTGCTCGAGTGTACCCTCAAGCAAGAGAATTCTAATCCAAGACAGTGGAAGACCATGGTATAGAGGCTATGGCACTACCCAAGACAAGAGAACAATGGTTTGATTTTAGAGTGTCCTTCTCCTAGAAGAGCTGTTTATCATTGCTAAATAGTCTCTTCTACCCTTAACAAGAGGACAGCAGCCACTGCATAATTACAGTGTAATAGTTAACCCCTTGAGAAAAGAAAATTTGGTGATAATGTGCGAAATTACAAGTAAGATGTTTCAGTATGGTGGTGAGAATGTGCTTGAGTGGCTGACCTTGGCTTGATTTGGTAGGAGGAAAAATCTTTCTGTTGTAAACAGACAAATGTGATCATAACATTACATAGTATACTACAAACGTTTCATGTTCGGATGTCGATTGATCAGCTAATATTGGTGATGGAGAAGGGTTTAGATGAAACAATGGGTATTTAGATTAAGTTTTAGGTATAATACACTATGTGAGAAGTTTAAAATTAAAGACAACATTTTAATGGGGCATGCATAAGCTTGGAAAAAAACTTATGATTTAATTGCTAGAAAGTCAATTTAGTGGTTGATGAGTAATATTTGTGTAAAAGATACGCTAATGAAAATGATTAATAGTTTTTATGATACAATTTTGATTCGAAGCAATGGTGTGGAATGTCTCCCTTCCTGTTCAATATCTGTATGGATGAAAAGGTATGAGAGGACAGAAAAAAAGACAGTGGACCTAGGTGTGAACTCTGAGGATGTAAGATAAGAAACTGAGACGTGTGTAGTTTCAAATGGTGAATAGAAACTGCAGAAAATAGTAAATGAGTTTGAAATTGTTAGCAAGAGGTGAAAGTTGAGAGTAAATGTAAGCTAGATTAAGGTTGTTAAGGTAAATTGAACAGTAGGATGGAACAGTGCATGTTGATATAATTGATGGATAGATAGGAGTAATTAATTCATGTAAAGGAAGAAAACAGACAGAGTGTATGTGCAAACGATTTGGAAAAGACCCAGTTATTGAGCTACTTCATTTTTATGGAAGTAAAGTTTGGAGGTTGAGGGCGAATGAAAGGAAAACAAGAGAGGCTTGGGAAATGTACTTTTCGTGTCGTAATGTGGTGTGAGATGAATTGATGGACCAAGAAAAGTGTAGACTAGAAGTAGTAAGAAGGTAGCTTAAGTGAAAGGGTGAATGCTTTGAGAGAATTTTCTTATAGAAAGAATGGGAAAAAAAATATGTAATGAATTACATGTAGGATTCTGAAATGTTTGGCTTATATATATATATATATATATATATATATATATATATATATATATATATATATATATATATATATATATATATACACACATATATATATACACACACATATATATATATATATATATATATATATATATATATATATATATATATATATATATATATATATATATATATATATATATATATATATACATACATATGTATATATATATATATAGAGAGAGAGAGAGAGAGAGAGAGAGAGAGAGAGAGAGAGAGAGAGAGAGAGAGAGAGAGAGAGAGAGAGAGAGAGAGAGAGAGAGATATTACTTTGGAAAGGCGAAGCCTTTATATCTATCCATCTATTTTTCTTTATGTGTATATATGTATATATCCGTATATTATGTGTGTAAACAGAAAACAGAGAGGAAAAATATATTCAGGCGGATAATATTTACCTGTTTTTGTATTTTATGCTATTAATGACACTTTCACAGCTCGTAACTCTTTTACGTTTAAACTCGCGAGCATCCGCACCATTTGCATGATCAGATTTTACATCACAGGTTTGGAAACGTCATCCCTTAATGTCAAAAGGTATTCTGCTTTTAGCTCATTCGGCCAGATTTGTCTCCTGGGAGATACTGAAGTTTGTGTTCTTGCGGAGGAATTGATTACTGTACAAAGAAGCTGAGGATAGATAAGAGAGAGAGAGAGAGAGAGAGAGAGAGAGAGAGAGAGAGAGAGAGAGAGAGAGAGATTATTCATTGGGTTACATTGTATTTAAGATAAAAAATTTGCACGTGCACACCTAGCAGTAACCAGCAAAAAACACGTGCTCACGTATTGTGTGTATATCATCATCATCATCGTCGTCGTCAACCGTTACTAGTCTACTGCAAAACAAAGACCTCAGACATGGCCTTCCACTCGCGTCCGTTTTTGGTCTTTCTGTGCCAGTCCACACTCTCAAACTGTCTTATTTCGTCAATCCAACGTCTTCTCCTCCTTCCCCTGATTGTTTTACAATCTCTACGGACCCATTCTGTTATTCTTAATGTCCATCTATTGTCTGCCTTCTCATTATATGTCCTGCCCATTACCATTTCTTTTTCTTACATGTTGTTTGAATATCCTCTGATTATGTTTGCTCTCGTATCCACTTTGCTCTTTTTCTCTCTCCTAGTATTATTCCCATCATTATTCTTTCTAATGCTCTTTGACTTGTAACTAGCTTATACTCTAAGGCTTTAGTAAGGCTCCAAGTTTCTGATGCATAAGTTGATCTTGGTAGGACCATCTCATTAAATACTTTTCTTAGGGGCCATTTTATTTCTCATAATCTGATTTTGTCTACAAAATGCTCTAAATCCCATGCTTATCCTTCTATTTCGGTCTCGTGTCTTGGGGAAACACTGTCTGTCCTAAGTTCGTATATTCTTTAACAGTTTCTAGAGGCACGTCCATAACTCTTATATGTTGTGCCTCTGCATTTTCATCGAACATTATCTTAGTTTTACTCATATTCATTTCCAGTCCTACATTTCTTCTTTCTCTATTCAAATCTTTTATCATCTTTTGTAATTCTTCCAATGATTCATTAAACACTATTTCATCTGGAAATCTTTAGTTAAGGTATTCCCATTAATATTAATAACTATATTTTCCCAATGTAAATTATTCTGAAACGTATTTTACGCCTGCCGTGAATAATTTAGGAGAGATGGGGTCTCCTTGTCTAACTCCTTTCTCAATCTTTATATAGTTTAAGGATTTCTGTACTTCTTGTATAAGTATCTTAAAGTGTTCTAACGTAAGATACTTCTATTCCTTGGTTTTGAGGGGGTTTCATTACTGCGGATATTTTGACAGAATCAAGAGCGCTCTCATAGTCTCCAATTGCCAGACATGGTGGTTTGTCTTACTCTGTTTATTTTTCCATTAGCTGGTTAATTACATGGATATGGTCAGTTGTTGAATACCCGCTTCTAAAGCCGGCCTGCCCTCTTGGCTGATTAAAGTCTAGCTGTTTTTCTATTCGGCCTAATATGATCTTTGTAAATATTTTATAAGTTGTGAAGCGTAAATTTTGGGCGGTAATTTGTTTGGTCTTTTGTGCTTACCTTTTTTTGAATTAGTATAATTATAAAGTTTTTCCAAGCTGTAAGTATAGAGCAATCATATAAACATTTAGTGTAGAGTTCAGGTAGTTTTACTACTATGAAATCTCCTCAATCTATTAAATCAATAGTTTGCCTCTTTTCATGAGTTTACTTCTCTTACTGTTACGTTTTGTACTAGCTCAGGTGTTTCATTATTTTTTTATTGGTGAAGTTATTTCTTATATCACTATTGCATAGCATTGTATAGAAATCCTCTGCAATTTTTATCACTATCTCTTTTGTGGATATTTCCATTTTCATCCTTTAAAACAAACATCTGTTGGCTATCTGTTCCAAGTCTTCTTTTCATCAATTTGATGCTTCTTTCTTTAGTATTTCCTCAATTTTGGTCTGATTGTATTAACGAATATCATGGATTTTTGTTTTGTTTAATGGTTTGGATAGTTCTGATTCTATTTCATATCTCTTGCATTTTACCCGCATTTTCAATCTTTTCTTTATTAGGATTTTGGTCTTTTCTGATAGTTTTCCTTGATCTTGTTTAGGAACTTTTCCACCTATCTCTTTTGCTGATTCCAATACAAATTTTGCCAAAATTCTGTTAATTTCCTTTCTTATTACAGGAGTGTTTATCATCTTTTTTAAAAAGAATTTATATCTTTCCTTAGATCTAAAGAAATTTTGCTAATCTCCATTCTATGATCGCTCTACTTTAACAGATTTAACACTGTTACACCTTTACCTAAATTGATCTTTTCACTGAGAGTAAGAATATTTCATTTTTCGTTTCTCCGTTTGGACTTCTCTATGTCTATTTTCTATGTTCCTTTTTATAAACAAAGTTGTTAAGGATTTTAAGATTGTTTTTTTTTTCAGCAAATGCTACTGGCATATCTCCTCTGTGATTTACCTACTACTGATACTCCTCTCTTCATTTGGCCTACCTTAGCATTGAAATCACCCCAAAACAAATTTAAATTGAGTCTTATGTTTTTTCATGACTTTCTCCAGATCTTCATAGAAAGTTTCTGTTTTGAATGATCTTCAGTTTATACTTTTTATTACTACAAAATTCTTCTGTTACCTACAAGATTTTTATTAATGAGAAAACCCACTTCATTTTTTTTTTGTTCCTATAATGTCCTCTGAAGTAAAATTTGTGTGCAGATAAAGAGAAAGAGAAGAGTTGTAAGAAAATATCATTTTAAAATGTGTCCTAGTTCTACTTTTAAGAATCGTTTTAGTTTTTTGGAGTTTAAATATCTTATCGTTAAGCATGATACTCCTCCCGTCTAGTTATGACATGGTTATCTCGACGATGATCACCAGATGGGTTTCCCCTTCTTACCTATTAGCACTTAGCGTCCTGTTTCCCTTAAATCTTAGTCCGCGATTTCTATTGATTATGCAGTTGCATCATCCTTAATTCTATATAAGATTCCCCAGTTCTTATAATTTCGCTCAATCCTATTATATCCCAATTTACTTCTTTCAGCTCTTCTAGTAACATAGCAATATCCTCTTCCTGACGTTGTATGTTGTATGATTCAGTTTCTGAAGGTGGCTTGTTTTAGTCCACATTTTTAAGTACCCGCTGCAGTGGAATATAAATGACCGCCATCTTGGGCAGTTTTTTCACTGCCGCTGGAGATTGGGGGTCAAAATGGGGTTGTGATATACATGTCTGGGTTTTGGCCCTTTTTCATCACGCTAGCCACTGCTGATTGGGGATGATGGAAGATTTTCTACTGATCACTCACAGCAAACTTTCCATACTATATACGCATATGTGGGTTGGTTTAAAAAACAACCTCGTTCCATATGCGGATGATACTACTCTCTTTGCATCAATTCCATCTCCCGAGTGATCTGGGGCTATTGAATCTCTTATCTACAATAAGTCTTCTATTAATGTGCTTTTATTCCCATTTGTATGAAGTAAGCATAGTTTCCTTCTTTTTGAAGGACTTTGCTTTTGGCTTTGGGGTAGACTGTAGTCCAGAAAACTAGTGCGTCGTGCAAATTATGGGGAAGGAAGTAGAACCCTAACAAAACTCAAAGTATGGTTGTAATTATGTAAAGGACTTTGATTTCAGCATCCAGATCTTTGCATTTATAATTTTAGATGTGATTCTTAATTGCTTATTTACTTTTGAGAAACACATACGGTCAGTTTCTTCTTCATTTGCACACAAAAACTGGCTTGTAGAGAAAATCTTTTCAAGATATTTGGTGATCAATTTATCCGGAAAAAAAATTTTCATTCTTTCATTCTGTCCTGTTTCCAGTATTGTTTTCCTGTCTGGTCTTCAGCTACAGACTATCATCATAATTTGTCAGATAGAAACTATATGTCTATTAAATACCTTATTCTTGATCTGGTTATTAATGTCTGGTACCATCGTTCAGTTAGTTCTTGATGCATGTTGTATAAAATTTTTCTTAATTCTGATCATCCTGTGCATTCGCATCTTCCCAGACTGTATCATCTTGTACGTAGTACTGGATATGCACTTAATTCTAACAGTCTTGTCTTCTCCATCATAAGGCTCAACACTGCACAGTATTCTAGAAGTTTATTCCAGCTATGACCAAAGTGGGGAATGGTCTTCCTAATCAGGCAGTTGAATCGATGGAACTTCATAAGTCCAAGCTGGTAGCAAATATATTTTATGTTGAATATGTTGACATAAGTCACTCCTCATTGTTTATATCATCGTCATCAGCTCCATCCTATGCTTATTGATGCAAAGATTTCGCCAGTCATCTCTATCTTGAGCTTTTAAATTAACACTTCTCCATTCATCATCTTCTACTTCACGCTTCATAGTCATCACCCATGTATGTGCGGCTCTTCCAACTCTTCCAAACCATCTCCATCTACCCCTCACCATGATCTCATCCACATGTGGCATTCTAGTAATCTCTTATTGTTTCATTTCTAATCCTATCCTGCAACTTAACTCCCAATATTCTTCTGAGGGCTTTGTTCTCAAATCTACAAAATCTGTTGGATATTATTTCATTGTCATACCATGACTTATGTCCATAGAGTAACACCAATCTCGCTAAACTGATATACAGTATATCCTGATTTTTTTTATATGTAATTTCATGCGATTCGATTTCCAAATTTTACTTAGCCTAGCCATTGTCTAATTTGCTTCTTTTCAATCTTTCATTAAACTCAAATTCTAAAGATCCTATATTAGAGATCATAGTTCCTAAATATTTACATGATTCTACCTAATTAATCCTCTCTCCTTCCAATGATATTTCATCTAACATTGCATATTCCGTTCTCATGATCGGTCTTCCTTCTTTATCTTGAGCTCAAACTCCTGTAATAATATTTCATGAAATCTGGTAAGCAAGTACTGCAAATCCTGTGGCGTTCTGCCCATAAGGACAGCATCATCAACATACTCTAGGTCAGCTAATTTCCTATTACCCATTCAGTACAATCCTTCTCCACCCTCCTCAACTGTTCTTTGCATTACAAAATCCATGATGAGGATAAACAACATAGGTCATAACACATTCCCTTAGAGTACTCCGCTGTTCACTGGAAATTCATTTAATAGGACTCCAGTAACATTTCGTTTGCACTTGCTATGCTCATGAACACACTTAATCAAATTCACATATCTACATAATGCAAGACTCCACAAAATTGGCCGGTGGACACTAAATATGATAGATCTATTTTAACGTTTTTATTAATCTTAAAATGTTTTTTTAAAAATGTATTGGTTACTTATATACACACACACACACACACACACACACACACACACACATATATATATATATATATATATATATATATATATATATATATATATATATATATATATATTATTTGCTATTACCTTCTTTACTTTGCTCACTGGTTTACTTTCCCTGTTGGAGCCTGAGGGCTTGTAGCATTCTGCTTTTCCAACCAGGCTTGTAGTTTGGTTATTATTAATAATGATAATCAATGTCAAACGGGGCCACATCATGTGCACTGCCCATTGAATTTCTTTTCTGGGAAATTGATCAATTAACACCTTAGGTGGATTCTAGATTTCTGAAAAGTATTTCTAGTTCTAGAAGTAGTACTCACGCTTTCTCGGTGTGAGGGTCCACGATTTGATAGTCCACATTTCTTGTTATTTAACCAGTTAGATTTAAAATATATCATGATATATTTACTTTCACGATTTGATAGTCCATATTTCTTGTTGTTTAACCTGTTAGCTTTAAAATATATATTAATATATTTACTGCATAAGTAGTTAGTTAATGACTTAATTGATTCATAGTTCCCCTGCCCGATAAAAGGTTTTTAGCATTAACGTTATGAAACGATATCTGTCACTTGAAGTGCCTGTGATCCTCTATCTCATTAGCCTCCTTATTATTCAGTCATAGTTTCTCATTAGAGAGCCAAAGTGTCCAGGGTCACATGTTCAGGGTTTGGTTCCTACCGGAGACCACCCCGATATTAGGTTCATTTTGAATACAACAGACAGGAATTCTTCTTTAGGCAAATTTATTGGTAATTTTATCAGTTAATTTTATTTTCGGTTCATATGAACCAGTCACTGAAATTGTAATTCATTGCCCATAAATAAATTAAATAACTGAATATATCATCCAGTAGAGCAATAGGTCTTTTGGTCGTTCCGGCCAATTTGAATCCGTGTCTCATCGGATGCTGGAAAATCAGAAAATAAGAGACGTGAGGAAGCCTTACGAAACACCCATAGAGACCACAGTTCCCTCCCTTTTTTTTTTTATCCTTCCGTGTTCAAAGTGTAAATGTCCTTTGGCGGGGCTGATCCTCCCCCAAAGAAACGGCGTGGATTTGACGCCCCATTGGCGGCTTTTCTCCGGGACAATAGCCACGTATACCCCACTCCCCCGTTTCCCCCCGCAGGTCTTCCCGCCCAAGCCTTTACCGAAATCTCGCCAAATCTCCCGCCAACTCTTACCAAATCCCACGCCAAACTCACTCAATTCGGCGAGATCTCATGATCCTCTTATGTCTGTTGGGAAGAGAAAGAAGAATTTTGAGTTCTGGGGGCCGTCGGAAGGATAGGAAGAAGAGGAGAAGTGTCCAAGGAGGGTGGAGGCAGGGCCCCTATTAGTGGAGGGAGAAGGAGGAGGAAAAAAGAGGTGATTTTGGAGTGATAATGACAATAGCGAGAGGGAGAGAAAGAGGGAAAAGAATGAGTTTCTAGAGTTCAAATAGGTCAGCGATGATGAACTGCCTCGGCCGGATTTGGCGCTCTTTTCTCCCTCCTCGTTTCGATATTCGGAGGGAATCCCTCAATGAATCGATGGCTTCGGAGAGTTGTCGAAAGAGCTCACGAAATTCTCTCATTATAATTTCTTCTTGGTCTCTGTTATCGGCGATTGGACTCGCCTTTTTTTCTTTTTATTTAATGGTCTCCGGTCAATCACCCTTGTTTTCGTGTGGTTTTTATTATGGAAAACATCTAGGTTAGTTTTATGTGTGTCTGGTATACACTGGTCATATGTCTTTTAAGAAAAAGTAAGGTTCCTTTTGGAAAATTGTGAGTTTGAATCTCTAAAATGTATTTTGTGTTCCTTTAAGAAATTATTGAGTTTAAATCTCTGATTTGTATTTTGTGCACCTTTAGGAAATGGGTGACTTTAAATCTCTTAAATACGTTTGTGTCATTTATAAAATGGTTAGCTTAAATCTCTGAATTGTGTTCTATGTTACTTTAGGAAATTGGCGAGTTTGAATTTTTTAAACGTATCCTGTGTTCCTTTAGAAAATTGGTGGGTTTAAATCTTTGACATTTGTTTTGTGTTCTGTTAGGAAAATGGTGATTTAAATCTTGAATGTATTTTGGTTTCCTTTAGGAAAATAGTGAGCTTAATTCTCAAAAGTGTACTCTATGTTCCATTTTATTTTCCCTTGAATATTTTGATGTGCTGAGTAAATTGGATTATTCCTTAAAGGGATTAGAGAAGAAAAACGTAAATTTTCTTTTGGGCATTTATTTGAATTGTGTTACCGACATTTTGTATTTGCTCAAATTTTGAAATGGATTATTTCCGTTTCTTCTATTTATCTTCAGCCCAACCTCGTATGATATTTCATACATTCTGGTAAGCAAGCATTGCAAATCCTGTGGTGTTCTGATATATATATATATATATATATATATATATATATATATATATATATATATATATATATATACAGTATATATATATATATATATATATATATATATATATATATACAGTATATATATATATATATATATATATATATATATATATATATATATATATATATATATATATATATATATATATATATATATATATGTATATTATATCCGTAGGAAGTAAGGCTGAAAGTCCTTCTTAAATGTCATAAAGGGAAATGCAGGAAAATATAGATGGAAACTAGAGTGTTTAGAAACCACAAACTTCCGTCAAGGCTGCTGTACAATGACACCTCTATCCCCAAATTAAGGTCACTGTCTTACTCAGGTTCGGACCTCTATCGAAAACTGATTACTGCTAGTAAATTTTCGCTTGAAGTTGGACAACTTTTTAACTTAATCTTGTAAAGTAACAGACAAAGAAACTATAAAACCAAAAGAATGAAGAAATTGGCCACAGATTATAATATAGTAATAAATAATTTGAGTGATTTAACATTTTGAGTCATTGCATAGTCCACCGCCAAGAGCCGCCCATGTTTCCTGCTACTCTCACACCTGAAAGGTCTTAAATTTGCTTGGCTGCTGTCCCTCATTTGGTCACTTGAACCTGGCCGGGCTTTCAAATGTTGTTACAGAGTAATATGCCTCTTTCCCATTTCTTGCAAGTTCGTAGATCGTAGCTGGCTTCAATATAAACGCTAATTTATAGATATATTATGATTAATAACCACTTTTCCATATTTTGTAACAATAGTGAGTACTTTTTAGATTCCTTTATAAGATTGGTTACCACTTTTTAGTTTCTTTTTATAAGATTAGTAACCGCTGCCGTAAAATATCCCTCAGTAAGGTTTTCTATTAAGGGGCAGTAGAGCAGTGCTGTTATCACATCACACTAACCTGAAAATAAAAGAATAATTCTAGTAAAATGTAGGGGATCATATATGCATTTTTCTGATTAGTAATCAATACCAAAGATCTGAATATTCACTCACACACACACACACACACACGCTTATTAACAGTTCCGTATACTGAATCCCTAACTTAGTGGTGGCCTATCACAAAAGTCTGTAGCCACCAAAAAAAAAAAAAAAAAAAAAAAAAAAAATTCTTGATGGCATTTAGCGTGATAGAGTCTAGACAGAATATTGATTCTCGATATGATTCAGTGGCATAAAACTCTTTGACCAATGTTCATATTCTTAACTTCTTTCTGGGAAATAAAAGGCCAAATAAGATATCCTCGAATCATTGCTGAAATCCCATTAAGCGAATGCCTGACAATTCACTGTATAATTGGTCAACATGTCTTATCACCCTTCTTCTTGTTTCTTAGATATATTTCATCTTGAGTCAAGAAATATTGATGAATGGCTGACTTTGGTCAACTTTTATGTGCGAGAGAACAATGGAAAAGTGCCATAAAGGTAGGCCTAAGTTATGGATAGCCAATGTTCCCTTTCTATGGCTTGACACGAAAGAAAAATGTGTTCAGGTCTTTAAAAAAAATGACCAAAGATTGTAGTATCAGTTCTAGTGTCAGCAGTGAATTTGTTATGATGTAGATGAAAGTTTTGGTTATTATTGTTTTAGATTAGACTGGCATTATGCTCTTACCCCCCCCCCCCAATCCCGGAGTACCCTGTGGGTAATTGGAAGATTGTATTAATCTCAAGTTTGTCAGGGTCCCAACATGGAAAAAGGGAAGAAGAGCGGACAGCTCCGTATTAATGGTGCTGGTACCTGTATGTTTATATTCTATATTTATTTAGGGTAAGCAATCTTATGACCTTTTCCAGCCCAGACCAACAGGAAAAACAACATTGAAAAAAAGTAGGGGAAGAGCCTTAACCGCTAAAGAAGTGATAGACCCAAAGCGTCTTATAGAAATAAACGTTA
>NC_090738.1:24594359-24596859 GCF_036898095.1 Palaemon carinicauda | reverse complement strand
TGGGGTTTTGTCGGTTTCGTTGTTTTTAAGTCATATTAAATGTTTCCTGTGAATAAAAAAAAACTTTTCGTCACAGTAGACAGAGAGGTGTTGAATGGAACGACAGTTACAAGAGTTCCCCATTAATTACATCGTTTTCTTTATCAAATATTTGGTAAAAAACGACGTACGGGCTTTATATTCAGGAGTAACTAACGTAGTATATAAAGGAACAGGAATGTTTTTATTTTCATCTTTTTCTCTTTGAAAAGAGGGCAAGATGAATAGTTAATAAAATATGTGGTGTTTAATTTTAATGCATAATGAATTCAAATTAATTTTAGATGAGCGTCATCGTAAGGGATAATAGATTTTGACAGCAAGAAGGTAGCTTTTTAGTATTTTATTGAAAATGATACATGATATTGATTTGAGTTCCGTGATGTACGGTGTTTTGCCTTCTTTAAGATGCTAATGAATTACTTGTAGAACTAATGGCAGTATTTACTTATAGTTACTGCCTTTCCTTAAGGATTTTTATGCCTATGCTATTTTCTTTTCTACTTTTATACTTTGATTTGCGTTCGTGTTATCCCTTTTCGTGTATGAAATGCATCCTTCTCAGAGATATTTTTTTTTTTTTTTTTTTAGAAATCAATTTAAAACATCCTAATGTTCGTATAAGAACCATTCGAAGAGAACTTCTGGCATTTTCCTGAAAACAAAAAGTGTTTATGAATCAAAATATAGAATTGTTAAGAAAGTTATTAGGATACTCAAAGGTAGCCTTTTATTCCTTGTTTGAAAACAAAAATGTAATTAAGGACGATCACTTATTTTCAACTTGCGCCGAATTAAAAAAAAAAAAAAAAAAAAATATATATATATATATATATATATATATATATATATATATATATATATATATATATATATATATATATATATATATATATATCTATTATCCTTTCAGGAAACCTATTCTTCTTTTAGAAATCTTCTAAGGCATTAAATCCTTTTTTCCCTACAGAAAAACGATGAATTCGAAAATGGATATTCTCCTTTCAGACAAATTACAAGCTACAAGATACTGTAATTTTTCCTTTTGAAAAGATGCGGTGAATTTGAAAATACATATTCTCCTTCAAGAAAAATTACAAGCTACTATATACTGTAATTTTTCCTTATGAAAAGATGCGGTGAATTCGAAAATGGATATTCTCCATTCAGAAAACTCACAAACTACTAGATACTGTTATTTTTCCTTTAGAAAATACGCGATGAATTCTAAAACTCATTCTCCTTGCAGAAAACTTACAAGACACTGGATATTCCTTTAGAAAACAAACAATGAATTTGAAAATTCTTTTTCTCCTTTCAGAAAACTTACAAGATACCAGATACTGCCATTTTTCCTTTAAAAAAACAAACAATTATTTCGCAAACTCGTACTCCTTTCAGAAAACACACAAGCTACTAGATACTGTTATTTTTCCTTGAGAAAACAAGCGATGATTTCGGAAACTCTTACTCCTTTCAGTACATTTACAAGCTAATAGATACTGTTATTTTTCCTTTAGAAAACAAGCAATGAATTTGAACATTCATTTTCTTCTTTCAGAGTACAAGCTACTGGATACTGCTATTTTCCTTTAGAAAACAAGCAATAATTTTGCAAACTCGTACTCCTTTCAGAAAACTTACAAGCTACTAGATACTGTAATTTTTCCTTTAGAAAACAAGCAATGATTTTGCAAACTTGTTCTTTCAGAAAACTTACAAGCTACTAGATACTGTTATTTTTCGTTTAGAAAACAAGCGATAATTTCGGAAACTCGTACTCCTTTCAGAAAACTTACAAGCTTATAGATACTGTTATCTTTCCTGTAGAAAACAAGCAATGAATTAAAAAAAAATCATATTCTCCTTTCAGAAAGGTTACAAGCAACTAAATACTGTTATATTTCTTTTAGAAAACATACCATTTATTAGAGAGCCCACATTTTCCTCCCAGAAACTCGAACCTTTCCAAACCAGTCTTCGCGAAAGCGAAGACAATAAAGGAGGATCCAATGGCATTTGCAGTTCCTTTTGTCTTGAGTTCAAGTGACACTTTGCAGATCTCGTTGCCATAACCGTGGATGACGCTTGATGAGTCTGGTTTAGGGGAGGGGGAGGGGGCTTATTCCCCCCCCCCCCCCCTAGTTTTTCGGTTGACTATGCAACAATGTGTCCTTCATTAGGTCAATAGATCGGGTGGATTCAGCCGTATTCTCTCGAGAGAAAGCAAAGACTAAATCAGTAATCAGTCGAATGGAAAGAATTGTTTCCGGTTTATTGTCTCTTTATTTGTGTTGTTTTAGCATTTATTGTGTGCAGTTGCTTGCATACTATTAGGCATGTTCAATTTTACGATTCTTGCTTTTTTTTTCTCCAAGCGATATTAACGTAAATATCACAACTTTTTTTTTTTTATGGGTGAAAATTATTTTTATGTACACCCTCACTTCTCTCTCTCTCT
>NC_090738.1:24586859-24591859 GCF_036898095.1 Palaemon carinicauda | reverse complement strand
TCAAGTCAGTCCTTATCCATCAAACCAATTGTTATCGAGGTCCGGCAAAAGAAAACAAGAGTAAAAAGATGTAGGTAAAGAAATGACCTTTCATTGAGGACTCATCAGGGGAAAGTATACAGATTGGGTCAATGTTCTTGCAAATTTTGGTAACACTCGTGTAATAGTTTCCTTTCACATATCAATCTATACTGTCTTTAGAACATCAGAGTATGCACTAGATGTGTTGTCTAGACCACAAGATTGTTTACCGATTCTCTTCCATTAATGTCTCTTGTGAAAAATCTATCAAATACAATATATACTTAGACAGCATCAGTTCCTACAACAATAAAATCGAATTAAACGATATTTGAAGTTGAATTTAGTATTATAAAATTTCCAGTATTTAATTGTCTCGTGAGTTGGTGGAATTGGAAGAATAGAATAAGAAATAGGAAAACATTGTTCCATTGTATATGAAACATGCCTTATTTTCTCAACTTGAAACTTAATAGGAATAATGTTAGAAGGCTAGCGAAAGGTCTGAGAAAATCACGAAGGAATAGTAATTTCGATGGGAGACGTAGGAATGACAGAACCTAGTTCAAATGACCATCATGAAATAGAAAAACGGGATTTAGATAGGTTTCTAATTGGCATGTAAACCTGTCAAATATCTTGATGAATGAATAGAAAATTCAAATAATTAAAACTCCGTTGTAAAAATTTTATATCAATATATAAAAGGAAGTGGTCCCCGACTGTGTTTGCTGAAAGAAATTGTACTTATATAATTTAGAAGAGACTTATTCTAGAACTGTGAGGCATCAAAAGTTGAATAGAATTTTTATTACCTAAAACGTAAGAAAGGCAATAACACTCTATTTAGAATTGTTGGAGTTTGTTCCAGTGCATATTTTGAAACAATATCTGAATTGAGAGTAATAAACTATATTTTAGGAATTGATCAAAGAAATAACAAACTACTAGAATACATTTAACTGTTCACGATTTTTATTTTTGTAAAGATAAACAAACCAATAGAATACGTTTAACTACTATTTTTATTAATTTTGTTGTGGATATTTTCAGTAGCGACATTTTCATAAAAACTTTTATTACCAAGTTATATTTTGTTTGGGTTGTCATTCTGAAATAAGAATTAATAATAAAAGACGAATAGGGTAAAACCAAAAGAGTACTGAATATTGTTGAAATATTGAAAAAATAAGTCCCAATATTAACATAATAGATAATATATTAGATGAGATGTTATTTCCAAACTACCATAAATTTTCTTTCTCAAATGTAAGTCTCCCTAATAGGATGTTTCCTTACTCCAGACTACATTAAAGTAAGGTTAAAGTCGTTTAGTGGAGCTTAAAGATAATCGCTAGTGATTATGGAAAAAAGGAACTTTTGGGGGAAGTTAGGTCTTCGCAGATGCTTAAAGCTAGATGTTTGTGGCCGATCTCTCCTCACACTTAGCATATGAATGAGTTGGGGAAGTTTGATAACATGGTTTCCCTGCTCTGTTTTATTATCGCGGATAGAAACGCGGATAAAAACGCTCTCTCTCTCTCTCTCTCTCTCTCTCTCTCTCTCTCTCTCTCTCTCTCTCTCTCTCTCTCTCTCTCTCTCTCTCTCTCTCTCTCTCATATGGTAACCACATCTTAATCTTTATGCATGCTATCTATTATCCTTTCCAAAATGAAGGAAAGCAAACTATGAAAATAATTTCGATGAAAATTAAGGCTAATTGTATATTATATTTCGCTAGGCATTGACTTATTCATTATTTAGACGACAGTTCGTTATATTTGTATCTAGTGGGTATTGTGTGATTTTTAAGAATAATTTATTATCTATATATAAAACCTTGATAAAAGTTCTCGATATATATTTCATATCTTATATGGATTATCAGATTTTTAACGTTAATTTGTCTTCCTCATTTTATCTAAAATTTATGTTTTAGTGTTTTTATCTATATTTTACAGCATTGCAGAATTATTGAAGTTTCCTACTTCATTCCATATATATATATATATATATATATATATATATATATATATATATATATATATATATATATATATATATATATATATATATATATATAGTTATTTGAATTTTTATACCTGTACATTAAATCCCTGATCTGACTTTTAGTGTATACTTCTATTCATATTTTATCGTTATTATCTACCGTTGGTAACATGATGTCATGGGTTTAGATGTATCATATAATTTTATTAATTTTATTGAGAAGAGAAACCTGATACCTCAAGCTATAATTATTCGACACCTGATCTTTTAATTGTTTATATTTGGCTTGATTAGTGTTGTGCAAAATATTTTTAATAATTTTCAATGTCAATCGTGTGGAGAAACCGAAATATGCCAACTTGTATACACACACACACACACACACACACACACATATATATATATATATATATATATATATATATATATATATATATATATATATATACATACATACATACAGCAACAACAACAAATGCAGCCGTTTCTAGTCCGATGCAGGACAAATTGACATGTCTGTAGCTTGGCTAGTTTACATCACCACGCTGGCCCGTGCGGATTTGTGATGGTGGGAGATTTTCGTTTGATCGCGCTCAGGAACCCAACCTAGTATAGGTGACCCTGACTACCACAGCTTTGCTGATCATGGTGATACGTAAATCCTTCACTACGTGAAAGTACCCCCTCTCTGAAAGGGATATATATATATATATATATATATATATATATATATATATATATATATATGTGTGTGTGTGTGTGTGTGTGTATATACATATATATATATATATATATATACATATATATATAAATATATATATGTATGTATATATATATATATATATATATATATATATATATATATATATATATATATATATATATGTGTGTGTGTGTGTGTGTGTGTGTGTGTGTGTGTGTGAATGTATTTGGAGTTTGGTACATTTTTTGGTACTTCTAAACTCAAGAATATCAGTGTTCCGAAATTACTTAATATCCTATCCCAGTGTTGTACTTTTAAGAATCTACTGAATGTAAAATTTAGTTATTAGTGACATTTAGAATTATTTATCGGTGAAGTTAGAGTTGTAATTCCCCTGTTATTATACACAAGACTAGAACTGGCATACTTTATGAACTTCATCTTATATGAAGTGGCATACTTTCGGAACAGATTACCAGCTGAGGATGTGAATAGTATCCTTCATGGACATCTCAATGATAGATTACGTTGTAGTAGTTGTAACCCCAAATTGATAGCCGTCAGTCAGGTTGTAGTTTCAACTGGACGGCTGTAATACTTAAGACCAATAGAACTGACAACTATGAGTTAGATCCTTGTCGAAACCTTAAAGCCTTTATGCTCAAAACTATAGAAATTGCTGTAACGGCGATAAGGTAGGGTTTTATTGCCATGTAACTGGTAAGGGTGGGGGGGGGGGGAAGAGAAAATTGAGAGGGAGGCAGAGGATTAGATTAGCGCGATAAGGTGAAGGATGATGTGGAGATATGAGGTTTGGTGGAAGAGGATGCCTTTGATAGAAACCATTGGAGAGGGTGCATCAGGCAATCGACTCCTTAATGTAGAGATAACGGTGGGAAACAAGTTAGATAGCGAGATAAGGTGAAGGATGATATGGAGAGATGAGGTTTTGTGGAAGAGGATGCCTTTGATAGAAACCATTGGAGAGGGTGCATCAGGCAATCGACTCCTTAATGTAGAGATAACGGTGGGAAACAAGTTAGATAGCGAGATAAGGTGAAGGATGATGTGGAGATATGAGGTTTGGTGGAAGAGGATGCCTTTGATAGAAACTATGGACAGGGTGCATCAGACAACCGACTCCTTAATGTAGAGATAACGGTGGGAAACAAGTTAGATAGCGAGATAAGGTGAAGGATGATGTGGAGAGATGAGGTTTGGTGGAAGAGGATGCCTTTGATAGAAGCCATTGGAGAGGGCGCATCATAAAACTGACTCCTTAATGTAGAGATAACGGTGAGGAGAGAAGTTACATAGCCAGATAAAGTGAAGGATGATATGGAGATATGAGGTTTTGTGGAAGAGGATGCCTTTGATAGAAGCCATTGGACAGGGTGCATCAGGCAACCGAATCCTTAATGTAGAGATAACGGTGGGAAATAAGTTAGATAGCGAGATAAGGTGAAGGATGATATGGAGAGATGAAGTTTTTTGGAAGAGGATGCCTTTGATAGAAGCCATTGGAGAGGGCGCATCACGCAACCGACTCCTTAATGTAGAGATAATGGTGAGAGAGAAGTTAGATAGCGAGATAAAGTGAAGGATGATATGGAGATATGAGGTTTGGTTGAAGAGGATGCCTTTGATAGAAACCATTGGAGAGGGTGCATCAGGCAACCGACTCCTTAATGTAGTGATAACGGGGGGAAAGAAATTAGGTAGCAGCATAAGCTGAAGGATGATATGGAGAGATGAGGTTTGGTTGGAAGAGGATGCCTTTGATAGAAACCATTGGAGAGGGTGCATCAGGCAACCGACTCCTTAATGGAAAGTTAACGGTGGGTAAGAAGAAATTGTCAGTATGCAAGACTAATGGAGCTCATAGTAATCAAGGATGTTCATGTTTTAACTGTTGGAAAAATAAAAAACCAATTGCCTTACATCTGGCTGCTAAGTTTCCTTTCTTACTGTGCCAACACTGCAGACTCAACTTTCTAAGAGAAAATTCCCTCCCCCCTCCCCGGAAGCTGACCACTGCAGTGTCTTCTAAACTCTCCTTTTGTCTTTCTTCTGCCACTGGTGTCTTCTTTTCCCATTCTTCGAAATCCTTCAAATTGGGATAGATCCCAAGCCCAGAGAGAGAGAGAGAGAGAGAGAGAGAGAGAGAGAAAGATAGAGAGTTAGTATGCGTGTGGCGAAAAGGCCATTACAAAAAGAAAGGCTTCAACTACACTTCCTCTCAGACTACCAAGGATTATGGGCTAAT
>NC_090738.1:24571859-24579359 GCF_036898095.1 Palaemon carinicauda | reverse complement strand
ATATATATATATATATATATATATGTATATATATACATATATATATATATATATATATATATATATATATATATATATATATATAGATGTATATTTTATATTATATTATATATATATATGTATATATATATATATATATATATATATATATATATATATATATATATATGTGTGTGTGTATATCCAGTTACGTTTAATGGCATTGCCGTATGTATAACTACTTGGTCTCTCCCTCGGGTAGGGGTAGAGGGAGTAATCATACTCGGGTAAGAGAGTTATCCGAGCGAAAAGGGGAAGTGGATGGGAAGGGTTGAGTCTGTGTGCGCATATTTATCTAAATATTTAACTGTCATTTATGACAGGACGCGTACACTAATACACACACACACACACACACACATATATATATATATATATATATATATATATATATATATATATATATATATATATATATACATGCACATGTGTTACGCATATTTTTGTCCTCGTCCTGACTGTCCCATATAAGGCGTGGACGAACATAATGATAAATTTAAGCACATAGTTCAGGAGAAAGATAGTTCATGTTGTAAAGAGTAGTAGGTAAAAACTTCTCATGAAATATGAAGATTGGAATAAAATTAATCGTTGTAAGCAAAGCAATTACTGACCTCATTATATACCGTTTTGGGCCAGAAAGAGTAATCGAATTTAAAAGCTTGATAATTGATGGGAACCAGTTGGGGGGAAATGTCCAATCTAAGGATTCCTTTTTTCTTCTGAATAATGAGGGAAGAGGTTAACTGACATGTTTCACAAAGCCGATTGATGCGGAAACTGTAAAATCCCCTATCCACCATTTCGGTTGACTCTTTTGGCTCTTTTAGGAGGTTGGGTCTCGTAGTCTGGCTGGAAGAGCCAGAGTATCTACAACAATAACAACAACAGGTTAGAGGAGGCTTGTATTATATATGCACACGAATGTATTGCAAGCGTATAATACTTCATAAAGTTTTTCCCTAAGATGCATATCGCATAAGCGAAAATACGGGAAGAATGCCCGGAAGCACAGAGGAGATCATACAAATAGTTTATCCTGCTTTCCCCTTGACGGCCCTTCTCTTGTATTATTAAGAGTGAGTACGGCCATTTCACCCCGCCAAATGTTTATATTCATGAAGTGGTCTTGTACTCCTCTCTTCTTCTTCATTTTCCTCAAATCCCTCGTTCATTATGTCACAGGGAAGGGGGTTATTATAAGGGGACTTTTATCCCATTCATTTATCAGTTTAATCTCTTGCAAAAGTCAGAAGAATGCGGTTGTGTCGTTGGTGGGAATTTGTGAGAGACATTACTCCTACTCACGCTTGGCTGTGGTGGAATGTTTAGCTAAGACGGCAGACATAATTTACTTTTCAGGTGAGATGGAATTGATGTAAGTTTTTGATCTTAGTGCCAATATTGTCATGATATTACTTTGCATAGCTTTTCGTATACGCATTTATTTACTTTGTGTATTCTTATTTTCCTGTACCCTGTAATATTACCACAAGCCACTCGACGTAGTTCCTACTTATATTGTTGTAAGTTATTTAGTCGTTTATTTTCATCGGCTACAGAGTGGAAACGTAAGACTAGTACCTATCTAAAGATCTGTTGCACTATATCTGAATTCTGGACTTTTCAATCTCCCAATGTTTGATTACTAAATTTTTTGAGTTCTGGGACGATAGATCTGTGAGATTTTAATGCACGTTGAAAATAGTATTTCTAATAAACTACTTGTAGATAAACGCAACACCAGAAATTGAATTTGTACGTATACTACAACGGTATATTGCATTTAAAACTTACCTTCCTTGTACGTTATATTAATATTTGTGTTATCAGAATATTGAGTGGGAAATGTAATGTATTTGTATTCTAAATTTAATCATATTTACAGTCTAACTCATGAAATATCAGTGAGAAAACATTTAACCAATTCTAAGCGTCTCGACCCATACAGGTTTGTTCAATTTGTTCAACTTCCGAATTTTTTTTTGATACCTGGGTCAAAAAATAATCGAATTTTGTTTGATTACCGAATTATTCGCGTTCTGAGACGTTCAGTTTCAGAAGTACTGAATACGTAGCCAAGGACTTTACAA
Organism: Palaemon carinicauda; assembly: GCF_036898095.1. NCBI lineage: Eukaryota > Metazoa > Arthropoda > Malacostraca > Decapoda > Palaemonidae > Palaemon > Palaemon carinicauda. The sequence continues at coordinate 24,577,227 of NC_090738.1, read as the reverse complement.
CATCATAGGCATGGAGTACTATAAATACTTAGGTAGGCATACTCTGTCACTGTCATTTCTATTTCTTCCCTTTCTAGTGTTTGACGAATGTCCAAGAATATAAGGTCGGCATATTCTTTTGAAAATAAATTAGATTTATTTTTAATGATTTGCGGATAAAAGAATGTGGAAATGGCCCAATTTAATTTGAGAAATTAGGGAACATCTGATATATTACTCTTAATAGATTGGTGCTATAGATTAGATTTTGACTCTTAAATATATTTTTCTTGTTTATTATTTTTTATATGCTTTTTTATCTTTAATTGTACATACATAAATATGTTTATATATGTCTGTATGTGTAAATATGTTCTTATATATTTATATATCTTTTATCTATTCTTATACTATTTATTTATTCACTTTTGTAAATACACCAACATACAACATTGGACCCATAGTAGACACACTCAATGTAAAATATGTGCAGTCAAAGATTTTACTAAGCGAGGTATGAAAATAAACGGGCCTTGCGAGATCAATTAGCTTTAGGCTACATGGATGCTGTAATATTTCAGTGGTTACTTTCTTCTTGGTAAGGGTAGAAGAGACTCTTTAGCTATGATAAGCAGCTCTTCTAGGAGAAAGACACTCCAAAATCAAACCATTCTTCTCTAGTCTTGGGTAGAACCATGGCCTCCCACTGTCTTGGGTTAGAGTTCTCTTGGTTGAGGGTACACTCGGGTACGGTATTCTGTCTTGTTTCTCTTCTTGTTTTGTTAAAGTTTTTATAGTTTATATATGAAATATTTATCTTTAATGTTGTTACTGTTCTTAAAATATTTTATTTAATTATTAATTACTTCTCTTATTTTCATGTTTCCTTTCCTCACTGGGGTATTTTCCCTGCTTGGGCTCCTGGGCTTCTAGCATCCTGCTTTTCCAACTAGGGTTGTAGCTTAGCAAGTAATAATGATAATAATAACCTTATCCCCAAATTCCCACTTGGTTGTCACACAGACTTCAAATGCCCATACGGTCTAAATTGAATCTGAGAAAGGCAAGCTGGTTTAGAGAAATAAGCTGCTGTGGTGGAGGTTTGCACTCTCAGAGTGCTTTTTTAGTTTACTTTTGAATCGAAGACTGTGGATTACATGAAACTCCTTTGACTCCATGAGTTTCAAGCCAATGCAATATATTACAGTACTGAAATCTTACTCTTGGCGTTATTTCGTACTCCGTTTTTATTTATACAATTTCCAAGATAGGCAAATGCATCTTACAAACAGGAACTCCGCCATACGGCCACCAGTGTCTTGCATATTTGACCCGGAGGAGGCCTTAGCACAGTCATTTTTCACGGAGGTCTCCCGTCCAATATGACTCGCTGAAGTTCTTACGGCAGGGGAATACTAAAGCGTGCACGGTGCTAGTGCATGCACTGTTGGGTTCCTTAACCTTTACATTTGAGTCGGTGCCCACAGTCGAGTTTCAGAACGACAACTACAACTATAATTATGTAGATTACAATGATTGGTATGGTTATAATAATATTCAATGCATTTCGTATGCTTAGATCAACACGCATATATATATATATATATATATATATATATATATATATATATATATACTGTATATATATATATATAATGTATATATATGTATATATATATATATATATATATATATATATATATATATATATATATATATATATATATCTTTAAATATAATATAAACAGTATGTATGTATGTATGTATCCTTGTACATACGTTCGTCCCTATATATGTATATATATATATATATATATATATATATATATATATATATATGCATGCATAGATAAGTGTCTTCGATGAGTAAATCTTTTCAAATTGATTTGAGATTGTTATAGACGAGCAAGGGAGATTGCTTACCTTGATTAAGCTTCTAACTTAGAAATATGAAATGACCCCATCCATCCATACAGCATTAACTCCCGGTGGATTTTGCTAATGGCCATGTTAGGGGTGGGGTTGGGGAGTCAGTGGGGACCTTATTAGATATATTTAGGTTCGTCAAGTTAGTAATTATTGATTAAAGGGGGTCTTCAGCGGTGGCTGTTGCCCCGTTAGCCCATAAGGTCAACAGATGTGCCTCATACGAGGGGAATTGTTGAGAGAATGTTATTCCTTTGTTTTTTTAACTTTTTATCAAAATATGATATCGATTATTCTATAGAATTCTTTGTGATTCCGTGGAACGAGAAACAGCTCGGCAAATTGTATAACACTCAGCAGAAATCCCAGGAGTATTTTTTTGTTGAAGGTTTTATCAAAATATGATAACGATTATTCTACAGAATTCTTTGTGATTCTGTGGAACGAGAAACAGCGCGGTAAATTGTATTACACTCTGCAGAACTCCTAGGAGTATTTTTTGTCGAAGGTTTTATCAAAATTTGACATCGAATATTCTATAGAATTCTTTGTGATTCTGTGGAACGAGAAACAGCTCGGCAAATTGTATAACTCCCAGGAATTCTAAGGTTTGTTATACTTACCTAACCTGATTTTGGTTTTGCTATAAGTTCTTAATTTTAGATTAAACTTTATTATGTAGGTTATTGAAGATATTGTGCGTTTGGTTTAGTGTATAATTTAATAACAATCCATAAGTATTTCATTGGTTACTAAAGAATTGGAAGGTGCGGTTAGGTACACTTTAACATTCTAGTATTGGAATTTTACGCCTCCGCTGATATGCGCTTTAATTATTCAAAATATAAAATGTTATTCCCGTGTACGCGATATTCATAGTTTAATTGAATTACATTTCTGGCTTTGATGTCATTAAATGATTTTAGTTTTATGTAATGTTATGATTACACTATTTCTTGTTTTAATTTTTCTGTCATACATTTAAATGATTTTCCTTCATATACAAAATAAAAAGTGATTATTTTATTAATAATTCGATTTTGGATTTGGTTGGTCAAGAGATATTTGGCTTATGTTAGTTTCCGGCATTTATTGTTAATTTTTTCGGTATTTCGCATGAACAAGAATTTTTAATTAAACATCCATTATCTCTAAAACAAAAGTAATGTAAATGTTATAATATTTAGTAAAGAAAATCAATCATGAATCATTAATTACCTCCGCCAACGAAGTTGGAAAGAGGTTATGTTTTCCCTCTGTTTATTTGTTTGTTTGTGTATTTGTGAGCAGCTTCCTGGCCACAATTTTAATCGCTGAGTAATGAAACTGGCAGGGATTAAGTGTTTTGTAAAAAGCTGGAAATCATTAAATTTTGGAAGATCGAGGTCAAATATCAAGGTTACGGTCAAGCAAAATGTCCAATTCACGTAGTCAGCCATAAGTTTGAACATCGTTGTCACAGAAACTTCAAACTTGGTTCATATTTGAGTTTAGGAAAATCCACGCCAACCAGAAATAAGCTGCCGTGGCTGAGGTATGCACTGTACTAAGTGCCCTTCTAGTTTTTGGACTGATTTTACCAATTTTTTAAGTTTCTTGTTTATGAAATAGACTATAAATGAGTAACTTGGAATTCGTAATTTTGTTTTTTTAACAAGTCTTTATATTGAATTCTATAAGGATTTTCTTTTGCTTGAATAATGTATAAGCTGCATATTTGATTGATAAATGAACTGTAGTCATTAATTTTTTAGGTATGAAACAAATTTTCATAACAATTACATGGTACCTATTGATTTTTCCAAACATGAAACATATATTTTCAAGTATTTATAGTACATGTTATTGTAATTATCAAACAACATTGATTATCCTAATCATTAATCATAATTATGAATGTTATTTATGAATAAATTTCCTTTTGCTTTTCAAGTCATTAGGATATTTTACTATCCGGCACTAAGACTAAGATCTTGATTTATTCTTAAATTGGTGGTTTTTCTAAAGCTTATGTATGTAAGATCACTACTTTATAAATGTCCCTTCTTTTATTTTTAAATGATTAAGGAACTTTAAGGATAAATAGTTACCGAATGTAATTAGAAAAATTAAACTCATTTGTGTCCATTCTTACATGTTCTTTTCATCTCTACAGTTCTATTTTGTAATAATCAATATATCGATTGGTACACACACAACCATAACAAACACCCACACGTATGTATATATATATATATATATATATATATATATATATATATATATATATATATATATATATATATATATATATATGTGTGTGTGTGTGTGTGTGTGTGTGTGTGTGTGTGTGTGCGCATATATATAAATAGATAGATACATAGATATACATATATATATATATATATATATATATATATATATATATATATATATATGTGTGTGTGTGTGTGTGTGTGTGTGTTTTGTGGAGAGTCCTGCGTTTTTATGGAGTTCCTCTTGAATATTTGAATTTGATTAAGAGTGTTCATGAGCATAGCAAATGCAAAGTTAATGTTAGTGGATTCCTATCAAATGAATTTCCAGTGAACAGTAGAGTACTCCAGGGGAATGTGTTGTCACCTATGTTGTTTTAATCTCCTCGTGGATTTTGTAATGCATAGAATAGTTGGAGATGGCAGAGAAGGATTGCTATGGATTGGTAACAGGAAATTAGCTATACTAAAGTATGTTGATGACTCTGTCCTTATTAACAGAACACCACAGGACTTGCAAAGCTTCCTTACCAGAATGCATGAACTATCTCATGGATTTTGTAATACGTAGAATACTTGGAGATGGTGGAGAAGGATTGGACTGGATTGGTAATAGGAAATTGGCTGACCTAGAGCATGCCGATAACGCTGTCCTTATTAGCAGAACACAGTATTTGCAATGCTTGCTTACGAGAATGCATTAAACATCACAGGAGGTTAGGCTCAAGATAAATAGAAGAAAGACAGATATGGTGAGAGCGGAATATGCAATGGAAGATTAAATATCATTGGAAGGAGAAATGATTAATGAGGTGGAGTCATTTAAATATCTAGGAACTATGGTCTCTAATTTAGCATCCTTAGAATATGAATTTTAATGAAAGATTTAAAAAAGCAAATCAAACAATGGGTAGGGTAAGTAAAATTTGGAAATCAAATTGCCTGAAATTACATATAAAATAAATCAGTTTAGTGATATCAGTGTTACTGTATGGACATGAGTCGTGGTATAACAATGAAACAATATCAAAAGATTTTGTAGTAAAATTTTCAAGTGCCATATGTTGATGAGATTATGGTGAGAGGTAGATAAAGATGGTTTGGGCATGCTCTTCGTACTCACCAAGAAAGATTAGTTCACCAAACTTTCAACTGGGATGCTCAAGGCACTAGAAGAGTTGGAAGACCCAGGCCTACATGGCTAAGTGCTATGAAGTGTGAAGTAGATG
>NC_090738.1:24554359-24566859 GCF_036898095.1 Palaemon carinicauda | reverse complement strand
TACATCCAACGTTGACTTTCTTCATCTTCTTTGCCCCCATAGAGATTTAATTAATAATTCTATGAGAGATTCTTACACCATAGCCACACCCTAAATTTATAGCTTTATATATAAACGTAAAAAAGTGGTTCCTCTTCACTTTGAATTATTTGAAATTGATCCTTAGAGTTATTTTTTACTTTTCATAGGTTTTCCATACCTATACGTTTAAAAGACAATACTTATGCAATCAAAGTTTTATGAATTGATTTTAATCAGAAAACCTAACATACATAATTTATGAAAGTTTGTATTGTTGTTGATTTCCCTGTTCATGATTGCATAATTAATTGTCATGCTTACCGATTTCATGATTGTAAAGGTGGACGTCTGGGATTATTTGATTCGATAATATTTATCAAGTGTAATGTTGTTAAGTTGTGGGCCAGTTAATTTATTACTCAGCATCGTAGATGACCGGCGAATTTGCATTTTGATCAGTTAGTTATCGGAAGCTCCTTATGATTGGTTTGATGAATAATTGGTTGTTTGAATGAAATGTCTACTTGCTCATTATTTGGATGAGTGAGTGACTAATCATGTCGCAGTTTTGTAAAGAAACTGGCACATTAATAGTATACACTTGTGTGGTTTTTGTGCTGGCAAATTGCCACAATAAAATTCCACACTCAGGATCAAGATAAGTTTCATCCAATTTGATAAACTTAGAGGTTGATCATTTAGATAAAGTGCTGTTATTCACAGGTTAACTTACAATTAATTCTTGATGTTATTGACACTTATTATTATTCAGAAGATTTTTAAGATTTTCATTTACTTGCTGGCTTTCCTTAAGCTTCCATCATATTTAGTCAACTTTATTCACCGATCAATCTAAAATATTGACAAATTAATAACCTTCCCAATATTTATTGAAAGGACCGATTGACCCGAATAATTAGCTAACGACGAAAACTCCGAGAATCAAGAAAGCGATGAGGGGAAAAAGGTGTTGATTTTTAAAGAATTATCAGCATTTAACGGCGTGAACTCATCCGTCATTGTCAGCCCATGTCACAAGGGAGTCATTACTCCCACTTCGTGTCTTCATCTCCTCGTGGTGTCTGCGTCTTCTCAGTGTTTACATTCTCTTCTCTTACTACTTCTTCTTCTTCTTCTTGTGTATTGATTACCGATGCCTGAAAGTGTAATATTGGAACGGCCGGTTTTAAAGGTATTCATGGCTCCTGTTGTGAAGGGGCTTAGTGTTGGATCAAGGAAGGTGCTTCGTTGATGTTATGAAACGGGGAGACGGGTGTCATCGGTGGTTGGTGTGAGGAGATAAACAGACAGATACAGAAGTATGGAAAGGTAGATAGACAGTGGATGCATTTTTTTATTTATTTTTATTTTATGGACTTGAAGTTTAAAGGACAGGATAATTACGATGGTAACAAAGGAAGCAGAGAAAGAAGCCTTCGTTGTGCAAGGTCAGGTTTGCGAAAAAAAAATTCTGAACGTTGTTGTACCTTTATCGACACTTTTCTCTCGTAAAACTGTTATCATCGAACCAGGACGCTTTTCCTGTTGTGATGGAATGGTTATACGGAGAAAATGGAAAATAAAGAAAACATTAGTGAAAAAAGGAAAAAATGGAATAAAGAAGTAGAACAGTAGATATATATATGTATATATATATGTATATATATATATATATATATATATATATATATATATATATATATATATGTGTGTGTGTGTGTGTGTATGTGTGTATGTATGTTTGTATTTATGTATGTGTGTGTTTGTGTGTAGGATTATGATGGGTCGGTGGTTTTCACAGGCGACTAACAAAACACTGTGCTGAGTCCAAACAGCCCCTCCCCCAAGCACTTTTGATAGCCTCTAACTAAAAATTACCCTATGTTTTATAAAGCCATCAAGCCATAAATACTCCTCAATATCCACTGAGGGCAAAAAAGATAAAAAAAACGGTTGGGCTAACAACGTCACTCCAAAGACTTGTTAAGAACCCCAGAGGCTTCACTCTTCTGCTGTCACCCCCAAAGGAAAATAAAACATTATTATTATTATTATTATTATTATTATTATTATTATTATTATTATTATTATTATTATTATTATTATTATTATTATTATCATCCAAGCTACAACCCTAATTAGAAAAGCAGAATACTACAAGCCCAACAGCTCTAAACACCCCAGTGTAGAAAGACAACAGAAAGATAACGAATGAAGTGCCTTAGATGACCGCGGAGGTAGCAGCAGTAGGGGATTCAGCATTATGAAGCTTCATCTGTGGTGGATAACGGGGGAGGGTGGGCTGTGGCACCCTAGCATTACCAGCTGAACTCGGTTGAGTCCCTTGTTAGGCTGGGAGGAACGTAGAGAGTAGAGGTCCCCTTTTTGTTTTTGTTTCATTTGTTGATGTCGGCTACCCCCCCAAAATTGGGGGAAGTGCCTTGGTATATGTATGTATGTGTGTATAAAAGATACTAAAATAATATGAAGTATATTGATATAGGTTACAACGTTAAGTTTAGAAGTCATATACTGCATAAACTATGAAACGAAACCCGTGGAAACCCGATCAACAGAAAAGCACTTGCAACAAGATGAAACTAATGAAGGTCCACCTGTTCAACTACCATATTAGGAAGATCATTCCAAAATCTGGTCACAACTGGAATAAAACTTCTAGAATACTGTGTAGTATGGAACCTTATGATGGAAAAGGAAGACTGTTAGAATTAATCTAATACTGCGTACAGGATGCCAGAGTCTGGGAAAATGTGATTGCAAATAATGGTTAGAATTAGAAAAATATGCAACATGTACAAAGAACTTAGTGAACGGTGGTATCATAGATTGATATGCAGATCAGAAATAAGAAGTTTATTAGACCTCAATTTTTTGTCAAACAAATTAAGATGAGATTCAGCAGGTGAAGACTAGTCACGAGACCAATATTTAAAACGTGATAGAATGACTGTATCAAAACATTTCCTCGGAATGGATGAACCACTAAATGCATCAGAAGTCTCTCTCAATATACCCCCCCCCCTTTTTTTTTTTTTTTGGTGCAGTTGTAGATGAAACAGACCAGGTGTGTTTTTCAAAGGTAAATTTCTCGTCAGCAGTCATAGCTAGAATCATAAATGACTGTTATACAGTTAAAACAATATTGCCAATGAAAAGATTTGGATGTTGAGGAGCACTGTCTTTGACCTACTTACAATCACATATAGAGTTTTGTCAGGGTTCAACTTCATCCCTCACAATTATTAATACATACACCGCGCTTCAAGGAAGTGCATTCTGTCTCACCCTTATTGAGCGGCGAGTTCCTGTGTATGGCATCTCTCCCTACATACACCATCTGTTTGGTTACTCGCAGTGCAGGAAGGGTGTGACACGGTGCCTTTCCTCAGAGCGAGGTGTACGAGGAATTCCTGTGTCCAACTGTACCTATACCTGCTATGCCAACAATTTGTCATTATGTGACTTACAAACCAAGTTTAGTAGGAACAGTCTGACATTTAATATCTTGAATCCTGGAAAATTATACAATGTTACATTCCTTAATTCAGCGGTCCATTGCCATTTAAAAAGCTCCTTCTGCTGTAAGTGATCTTTTATTATCTGTAATACTGGGTGCCATTATTTTGAGTTCATGTATTAATTTTAGCACTTTTGACACCATTGGTATATTCACTATTGGATGACATGGCCATTAAGGGAGGCGTTGTACGCCGAGATTGGTCCTTATTCTGTAACATTTATTTCTAAATTGTGGAAGATGATGCCTTTGATAGAAGGTATTGGAGCGGCCGCATCAGGAAACCGACCCCTTAATGTAAGGATAACGGTGGGGAAGAGGAGGATTTATTATTGAAATTACTCTTTCAATTAAGACAAAAAGAACACTTTAGGCTAAGGAATATTTTTTGCATCGGGGTGAAAATGTTTTATATGATCAATTATTATTCATAGTTACACAAACACACACACACACACTCACTCTCTCTCTCTCTCTCTCTCTCTCTCTCTCTCTCTCCTCTCTCTCTCTCTCTCTCTCTCTCTCTCTCTCTCTCTCTCTCTCTCTCTCTCAGATATTTGTATGTAACTTTCTTAACAAGGTTTTCCTTAGATATCTTTGTTTATTTAAAGATCTTTTCTGAGACAATTCTTGGCTTTGCTTTACCTCAGTGCCAAGTCTTCTGATTTGCGTCCTTTGATACGTTTGTAATTCTTCATTAATTTTGTTCACATTTTTTTTTCAATTATTTTAGTCTTATCTTCCTCACTTAACTTTTACTTGAAAGTGCAATGTTTATAAGGAATATTCAGTCAGCGAGATACTACTTTCAAATCAATATATATTTCCTTGATAGGAATGAACTTCGAAGTTAAGTAGCCTACGCGATTTAAATATTTATTTTCTCAGAGACCTTTAGAAGAATTGAACTGAATTCTAAGGGTAAAACTTTTATAATTAACTCGGAAGAAAAAATCAGAACCTCCAAGTATGCATTCTTTCCTTCGAGTCTCTGCCTCAATCCCACCAGTTGCTTAATCTATCCAAAGTCCACGCTTCAATTTAGCCAAGAGATTATTGCCAAACTTCTCGTTTATTTGGGAAGCGGAGCAGTGATGCCATTGCACCCAAAAAGCGAGACAAAGAGAAAGGTATTTTTAACTTTATTGGGGTTGATTAGGACTTGTTTAGGCCAATGTTTGTTCATGTGCATTTATACATAGATGAAAAATAAAAAAGAAATATGAAAGAATGTCTCAGTTCATTGGAAAGGTTATTAAAATAGTAAACATTTGGAGTTAATAGGATTGGGTAAGATTTGTATAGGTAAACATATATATTTTCTTATTGTGTCTGTCGATTTTGGCTGTTTATACCTCTGTTAAGATGAGTTGCATTCATTCATCTTTTTTATTTTTTTTATTTGCAGTGGAATTCTAATGAAATTCCACATATGAAAACTTTGTAGTAAGTTTCTGGCGCAAGTAAAATTAAAATCATAGCTCAATTAATTGAAGTATAAATTGGGTTGTCAGGAGAAGTATGACATTTGACAAACGGTACAGGTCCCCCTTTTAGAATTCAATTATTTTATTTAAAATTTTTGAAACTTTCTAACTTTTGAAGATGCCTGTATTTGAAAGCAAAGGACCAGGATGAAGCCAAAATTTCAACCGCTCATAACCGAAAAAGTGCAATGCCAATTCTTATTCGAGTTCCTTGACCTATATATCCTCTCAAATCCTGTTCTCGTTTTTACCATCCTTTTTCGATGCTCTGTTTATCCATCAGCCTTCCAGCACGAACTGGAAATTGGAGGTGCGCTTCCAAAAAGCCCAAAAATCACCATTTTGAAAAACAGCCGAAGAAACGGTTGAAAAAAAGGAACTTTTCTTTGAGGATTAGTTGACGCCCGAGTTCGCTATATGCCAATTCTGATGTCACGGGGATTCTGTGTCTCCAGGAAGAGATATCGGCAGAACGGTCAATGGCATGTCATTCTGCCATTTCGTTAATTAACTCGTTGTTATTCTCTCTCTCTCTCTCTCTCTCTCTCTCTCTCTCTCTCTCTCTCTCTCTCTCTCTCTCTCTCTCTCTCTCAAGGATGGAGATGAGGTGGACGCAAATTGGCTTATTAGGTTGTGGCTATTTTCGAGGTTAATTGTGATATATATATATATATATATATATATATATATATATATATATATATATATATATATATATATATATATATATATATACATTTATATATATATATATATATATATATATATATATATTTATATTATATATACACACACACACACACACACACATATATATATATATATATATATATATATATATATATATATATATATATATATATGTGTGTGTGTGTGTGTGTGTATACATACTTACACTGTATATATTTCCTTTACGTAATGCTCCTTGGGTGTTACATAGTGGACATTTTTCTAGTTGTACAAAAATAGAAATAAGTTTTTATGTTGTTGCGAAATTATAATGAAACTATTCTTACATTCATCTAGTATTTTATAAATATTTATGATTTTTTCCCATTTCGATTACCCAACATAATGCTAGTTATAAACTCTTTTAGAAAGCTGATTCATATTACGAAGGAATTTTGAAGGACCGTCATTGTGTTAGAACAGAATTCGGGCGGGCGATTAGCTAGTCTTCATTTATGAATAGGGAACAGTATGAAGTGGATAAGGGAATATAGATAGAAATCAATTACTGAAAGGGCTGATCATTTTATAATTATTGAATTTTCTTTTTTTGTGAATCACTAAATACGTCTTTTCGTCTAAGATGGCATATTATTATTATTATTATTATTATTATTATTATTATTATTATTATTATTACCTAAGCTACAACTCAAGTTGTAAAAGCAGGGTGTTATAAGCCGAAGGGCCCTAGAAGGGAAAAATAGCCCAGTGAGGAAAGCAAATAAGGAAATAAGTAAGTAATGATCGGTTAAAATATAATGTTTTAAGAACAGTAACAACATTAAAACAGATCTTTCATATATAAACTATAAAAAGACTTGTGTCAGCCTGTTTAACATAAAAACATTTGCTGCAAGTTTGAACTTTTGAAGTTCTACCGATTTAATTATCTGATTACTACTTTGGTTTATAGATATAAAACTAATAATATTTGTTTAGCAAAAAATCTGTGAACTGTACATTCTGATACCCTTTTTTTATCTCAAGATTGAAAGAAGAAAGTAGAGAATGGAGATGTACACGAGAGAAAAAGGTTAAAATATTACTAGTATACTAAAAGAATAGATTTCTAAATATAAATGTTGTGAGGAACAAACGGATTCTATCTCAAATATTCGCCAATTTTGAGAAATACTATTTTTTTATAATTCAAGAAATTTCTTGCTGTAAGACTGACAGTCATTGAAAAAAAATATTTTTGTTTATATTCCAAGGATATCTTATAGCGTAATGTTGTTACTGTTCTTAAAGTATTTTAATATAATTGTTATTTACTTCTCTTATTTCCTTGTTCCTTTCCTCACTGGGCTATTTTCCCTGTTGGAGTCCCTGGGCCTATCGCATCCTACTTTTCCAATTAGGATTGTAGCTTAGCAAATAATAATAATAATAATAATAATAATAATAATAATAATAATGATAATAATAGGATATGTCAGAGAATGGTCCAGTTTTGATGTATTGGGCGGATTTTGATATTTATACCCGTATTTATGTTCGTGTTTATTTACAAACATACAAATGTACAGTCAAAAGCGATAGTCCTGTTGTATCCAGTCCCCCTCTGTCACCCCCAATATCTATAGATTCCAGAATTTCAGGTGTAGAAGAGTTTGGTTGTTGCGGGGGGGGGGGGGGGGGTGACGGTGAGCCGGGGAAGTACTTGTTAGAGCTGTAAGGGGTGTGATGGTAGGGGAACCACGGAAAATTATGGATGAACGTAAATTCAGTATAATTTATCCAAATATTAATTCTATCATTATAATGATTCTAACTTATAATTATATGGTATATTTGTTGTGTTATTTCCTATACCATTCTCATAAACAACTTGTTGACAAAAAAGGATCGATGTTTAGTTTTGAAATATATTATGACCCGACTGAAAATCTTCCGTAAACACAAGCTAGGAGTCCTCTCTCTCTCTCTCTCTCTCTCTCTCTCTCTCTCTCTCTCTCTCTCTCTCTCTCTCTCTCTCTCTCTCTCTCTTTCTTCCATATATATATATATATATATATATATATATATATATATATATATATATATATATATATATATATATATATATATATATATATATTCAAATAAGTCATATATATTTTTGATACATTAATGTCTGGATTCTCTTAACGACCTCGGGATCAGAGCCCCAGGTGAAATCACACAAAGACAAGAGCTTGTGACCGGCCGGGAATTGAACCCTGGTCCGGCAAGCTTGTATAGACAGTGACTACCACTTGGGCACGAAGAAAGTAGTCACTGTCTATACAAGCTTGCCGGACCAGGGTTCGATTCCCGGCCGGTCACAAGCTCTTGTCTTTGTGTGATTTCACCTGGGGCTCTGATCCCGAAGTCGTTAAGAGAATCCAGACATTAATGTATCAATAATATATATGGCTTATTTGAATATGAAAAACACGTCTAAATGTGCAAAATTTATCATATATATATATATATATATATATATATATATATATATATATATATATATATATATATATATATATAGATAGATAGATAGATAGATAGATAGATAGATAGATATCAAATGCTACTTGGAATACTATGAAAAGGAAATAAAGACAGAAATTGATTGTTGAGAGTTTTTGAGAAAGTAGTGAAAATTACAAGATGAAGCATGCTTTATCCAATGATGCAGGTTTGTACCTCTGCATCCAAGGATATTTCCTTTTCAAAAAAAAAAAAAGTTCGTTTTTCTATTTATTTTTCGCTGCTGCTGTTTCTCCTCCTCTTCTTGTTTCTACTGCTTCCTTTTTTTCTGATTTTGTAGATATTTTTATTTTTTTTTATTATAGATTTCATATTTTTTGTAGATTCTGTGTTTTTTTTTTTATCTTTTTAGATTTATTTAATTTATTTCTGCTTTTGCTTCACCTCCTGCTTCTCCTCCTCCTCTTGTTGCAGCTGCTTCTTTTTTCTTTTGGACTTTATAGTTTTTATATTTTGGGGGATTTTTTTTTTTTGGGGGGGGGGGATTTTATAGTTTTTTGGATTCTATAGTTTTTATTTGTTTATTTATCTTTTTTTTTTTTTTTTTTTTTTTTTTTGCTGCTGCTGCTTCTCCTCCTCCTTTTGTTGCTGCTGCTTTTCCTCCTGCTTCTTCTCCTTATCTTGTTGCTGCCGTTTCTTTCTTTCTTATTCTGGATTTTGTAGATTTTATATTTTTTTTTGGATTTCAGGGTTTTTTTTTTTGGGGGGGGGGGATTTTTTTAAATCGTTATGCTGCTGCTGCTTCTCCTCCGGCCTCTCCTCCTATTTTTGCTGTTTTTTTTTTTTTTATGTATTTTGTGGTTTTATATTTTGAGGGGGGGATTTTTAAAATTTTCTCTTCTGCTGATTCTTCTTCTCCTGTTTCTCAAAGGATTCAGCTTCTTCCCCCAGCCTGACTTCTTTAGTTCTCCTATTAGGACCTGACCGCATACTAGAAGAACCTAGCCTCATCCCCTCTGCATAGCCAGTCTTCTAGATTATTCCATTAGAGCCACCCGAGGGTTAGTATCCAAAAGAATAGATCTAGATATCTGATCATTTGTTCACCTGACGAAGCCCTTGTACGACTACACCAGGGAACATAGCATACTAGAAAAATACAAGGTTTTCCCCTCTGTAGAGCAAGTCCTTTAGGTTATTCGACGTCCTTTAAGCAGGGTAGTTGAGTCAAGCATCCTTTAAACACTTCCTGGAAAAAAAATCCCCTTTCTCTCCATCTTTCATACTCCATCCACTTGATCCTTCCAACTAAGGCAATTCTTTACCAAATGATGTACCATCTTCATCAAAAGGATATTTCTTCCTAATTAAAATGTCCCTTTCCGCTCCTCTCATATTCTGTCTACCCGATCCTTCTAATGGCGCTTGCATAAAAACTTGTTTACTTACAAAAGTAAAGTAAAACTAATACTTTCCTCAAAAACTCTACTGAAACCTATTCCAAGAATATGTTCCACATGCATTTTTTTTCTTTTACGTTTTTACTTTTATTTTGGATTTTTTTGTTTTTATATTTTTTTTGGAGATTTTCTATCTTTTTTTATTATTCAGGAATCAAGTGTTACATTGTGTGGATTGATAATATTAAAATCATGATTATAATTTAACTTCTTCTTCTTCTTCTTCTTCTTCTTCTTCTTCTTATTATTATTATTATTATTATTATTATTATTATTATTTATTATTATTCATTTATTATTTATTATTATTCATTATGATTATTATTTATTATTATTCATTTTGATTATCATTTATTATTATTCATTATGATTATTATTTGTGATTATTATTATTTATTATCTATTATCTATTATTTATTATTTATTGTTATTATTAGCTGACGTACCCTAGTCTGAAAAGCATGATGCTCCAAGACGAATTCCATATGGATTTTAATTATTTACATGCGAAAAATTTGCCAAATGCAGCGAACATTATCTTTAAACACTGTTTTCCTTTGCTTTCGAAGACTTCGATGCTTTTGCTTCCGCTGATTATAAGTATGCTTTTGCTGGGTTATCATAGTAATGGTACTGCTGCCGTTGGTCCCTCTGGGCATGGTGGTTGAATCTCTGCGTCGTATTCATTTCTGCTTTGTTCATCCATCAGAACAGTTTTAGCATTAACCACTTTCTTAAACTTCTCCTCGAATGCCTCCTGTCTGAATTCGGGTTTGTCCCCGTGTCTGTCCGGATGTAACTTCAAGGCCAAGCCTTTGAAGGCATTTAAAATTTCTGCCCTCGGGGCCGTCTGACCCACACCCAAAACCTCATAATGGCTTTGGCTTTCCCATTTCTTCTTTAGCGCCTTAGCATCTTCTATGAAGTTCAAACATTCCTCAGATCCCTTTATCGTTCTAACAGCTATAAAGTCCTTCATGGCAGCGTCGAAAAGGCCAAGTTTGAGAAGGTGCTTTCCTCGTAGCATGTAGGCTCTGCATCCTTGAAGACCTTTCTCAATGGCTTGGCAGCAGTCCAATATGATATCCGTGTCAAGAGGGTCTCCGGATGCTGCGTTCGCTTCAGCTCGAAGGAGATGCAGAAGAGCATTTTCAGGTTTTAGAATTTCCAGTAACTTTTCTTGGTCTTTTATCTGAAGATCTTTTTGGATGCAGTCATTTTCGAGTTCTTCTATTTTCTTATTATGGATTTTCTTAAATTCTGCCATTTCCTCCATTTCCATTTTAAGAATTTCCTGTTTGTTCTCCTGTTCCTTCATCTGAAGATCTTTTTGGAAGCAGTCGTTTTGCAGTTTTTCTATTGTCTCATTATGAATTTTCTTAATTTCTTCCATTTCCCTGCTTAGAATTTCCTGTTTCTTCTCCTGTTCCTTCATCTGAACATCTTTTTCAGCGCAGTCAATTTTCAGCTTTTGATACTCACTCTTTCCGAGCTTTCAGTTTTTCTTGCGTCTCTTTCTCTGTATTCATCTCATCTATTACTCTTCTCAATTCATTTAGTTGTCCTTTTTTAGCCCCCCTTCTCATAGCAAATATTATTCCACTGAATATGGCGCCAGCAGCAGCCAAACCGATGTAAGTTGTCTTGTTACCATGAGAAAGGATTTCTTCCCTCGCTCCGATGTCGAATTCGGGGAGAAGTTTGCCAACAAACCATCTTGATTTCAACTGGTCGTTGAATATCAAAGCTTCTGCCTCCATTTCCCGCAATCCAAGTTCCCACCCACGTAGTGCCTCTCGGGCTTTCCAAAAGCCTCCAATCCGAGGACAGCGCTGCAGCCACCCACCGAGGAAGCCATCCTGAGAGGCGACTGCACGACATTCTCCAAAAAAAAAAAAAAAAAAAAAAAAAAACCATTGAAGACTGAAGACCCTTGGAGAGTTCGCAGCTGTCCCTGAAGATTTAACGTCATATCCTCGCACGCAGCGTTCCGTTCTTAGATAACTGAAGCTTCATTTTGAGGCCAGTTGTATTTTCCTTTAACAAATTGTCTGATCATATTCACACGCACACTGAATGCTTGTCATAACTATACATATCTATATAGAGGTTCGTATCAGCATTGGTTCGAAAAAAATGAAAGAGAGTCTTAACAGGATTCTGAAGACTTCAGTCTCCTGGAGACTTTTTGGAGTCACAGACTCCAACAACAGATCTCCGGGAAAGTTTTGCCTCCTTTCCAGACGGAAGACGGTGTTAACTTAAGAAATGATAATAATAATAATAACAATAATAATAATAATAATAATAGTAATAATAATAATTATCATTATCATTTTCAATCCAATATAATTAAACAGTAATAATGTGAAATTATTTTTTCTATCGAATATATCGTAATAATTATATATTTACAGGATCCTTTTTGAAAGTCTTCCGTAGTTGCTTTAAAAGGTTAATTATCCTATTAGGTGTCGCATGCGTGTATATATATATATATATATATATATATATATATATATATATATATATATATATATATATATATATATATATATATATATATATATATATTAGTGCACATACACATATATCTATGAAATATATGCATACAAACACACGCGCACAGACACACACACACACACACACACACATATATATATATATATATATATATATATATATATATATATATATATATATATATATATATATATATATATGTTTGTGTGTGTGTGCGTGTGTTTGTATGCATATATTTCATAGATATATGTGTATGTGCACTAATACAACGAAATCCTGCATTTTTTC
>NC_090738.1:24539359-24549359 GCF_036898095.1 Palaemon carinicauda | reverse complement strand
AAGTTTGTTTGAACATGTCCAAGCCATCGTGACCGAGTGGATGTCATCTTAGCCTTAGCAACGTGCTGAAGCCAAACCACGTTTAGAGAAAAAATAGGCTTGAGTGAGACAGGGTGTACGCATTGCAACATCTTGCATTTTGCAATATAAATCGTGACACATGGAGGAATCACTCGCTATTGAAAATACATTTTTAATTATATATATATATATATATATATATATATATATATATATATATATATATATATATACATATGTGTGTGTATATATATATATATATATATATATATATATATATATATATATATATATATATATATATATATATATATATATATATATATACATATATATATGTATGTATATACAGTGTATATATACATGTTATTAATATTGTTATTAGTAGTAGTAGTAGTAGTAGTAGTAGTAGTAGTAGTAGTAGTAGTACTATTGTTATTATTATTACTAGCTAAGCTACAACCCTAGTCGGAAAAGTAGGATGCTATAAGCCCAAGGACTCCAACAAGGAAAAATAGCCCAGTGAGGAAAGGAAATAAGGAACTAAATAAACTATATGAGGAGTAATGAACGAGTAAAGTAAAATATTTTAAAAACAGTGACAACATTAAAACAGATCTTTCATATATACTGTAAATCATAAAGAGAGACTTATGTCAGCCTGTTCAACATTAAAACAGTTGTTGTAAATTTGAACGGTTAAAGTTCTACTGATTCAACTACTCTATTAGGAAGATCATTCCACAGCTTGGTCATAGCTGGAATAAAACTTCTAGAATACTCATAATGGAGAAAGCATTACTATTAAAATTAACTGCATACCTTGCAGTTAATAATATCAAGATCAGGAATAATAAATTTAATAGACCGTAAGTTCCTGTCCAACAAATTGAGATGAGAATCAGCTGCTGAAGATCAGACAGGAGAACAATACTCGAAACAAGATAGAATGAAAGAATTAAAACACTTCTTCAGAACAGATTGATTGCCGGAAACCTTACAAGATCTCAATAAGCCAATTTTTGTGCAATAGAAGAAGATAGAGACCTAATGTGTTTCTCAAATGTAAATTTGCTGTTGAAAATCACACTTAGAATTTTTGTTAAAGAACCATTATCAATGCTGAGATCTGGATGTTGAGGAGCCACTGTCCTCGACCTGCCTACAATTATACTATGAGTTTTGTTAGGATTCGACTTCATTCCCCATAATTTGTACCATGCTTTAATTTTAGCTAGATCTCTATTAAGGGATTCAGCAATCCCAGATGTACAATCAGGAGATGGAATTGATGCAAAGAGAGTAGCATCATCTGCATATGAAACAAATTTGTTTTCTTGGCCAAGCCACATGTCATGTATATATAGTATGAAGAGTAATGAGCCAAGAACACTATCCTGGGGAACACCAGTTATCACATTCCTATACTGACTCTGGTACCCATCAACAATAACTCTTTGCGATCTTTTACTTAGAAATTCAATGATGATGCTAAGAAAGGGCCACCTTCTCCCAACTGTTTGAGTTTGAAAACAAGGACCCTCATGATTAACATGGTCAAAGGCAGCACTAAAGTCAAGGCCAATCTTATGAACTTCCTGACCACAGTCAATATATATATATATATATATATATATATATATATATATATATATATATATATAATATATATATATATATAATACATATATATATATACATATATATATATACATATATATATATATATATATATATATATATATATATATATATATATATATATATATATGTAGTAGGCTGGCCAGGGCCAGACAGTACTACATTGGATCCTTCTCTCTGGTTACGGTTCATTTTCCTTTGCCTACACACACTGAATAGTCGGGCCTATTCTTTACATATTCTCCTCTGTCCTCGTACACCTGATAACACAGATTACCAAACAATTCTTCTTCACTCAATGGTTTACTGCATTGTAATTGTTCAGCGGCCACTTTCCTCTTGGTAAGGTAGAAGAGACTCTTTAGCTATGGTAATCAGTTCTTCTAGAAGGACACTCCAAAATCAAACCATTGTTCTCTAGTCTTGGGTAGTGTCACAACCTCTGTACCACGGTCTTCCACTGTCTTGGGTTAGTTTTCTTGCTTGAGGGTACCCTCGAGCACATTCATATCTTATTTCTCTTCCTCTTGTTTAGTTAGTTTTTATAGTTTATATAGGAGATATTGCTGTCACTCTTCTTAACATATTTTATTTTCCTTTCCTCACTGAGCTATTTTCCGTGTTGGAGCCCCTAGGCTTATAGTATCCTGCTTTTCCAACTAGGGTTGAAGCTTAGCAAGTAATAATATATATATATATATATATATATATATATATATATATATATATATATATATATATATATATATATATTATATATGTGTGTGTGTGTGTGTGTGTCTGGATGTGTGTGTCTGTGTGTGTGTACTATGGTCTTCCACTATCGTGGGGTAGAGTTCTCTAGCTTGAGGGCACACTCTGGCACACTATTCTATCTTATTTCTCTTCCTCTTGTTTTTTTTTTTTTTTTTTTTTTTGTAGTGTATTCAAGAAAGATTTTATTTTAATATTATTGCTCTTCTTAAAATATTTTATTTTAATCATTCATTTTTTTCTCCTGTAGCGTTTCTTCCCTTATTGCATTTCGTCACTGGACTATTTTTCCCTGTTTGAACCCTTGGGCGTATAGCATTCTGCTTTTCCAACTATAGGGTTGTAGTTTAGCTAATAATAATAATAATAATAATAATAATAATAATAATAATAATAATAATAATAATAATAATAATATATCTTATTATTATGATTTCACATTCATATTCAAATTAAACAAGAGAAAATCCATACCTGATTTTAATACACATAACCAATCACTGATTTTTTCCTTACTTTTACAAATTGCGTTTTTTCATCTGAGAAAGAAAACATCCCCTAAGATCTAATATCCGTCTCTCTCTCTCTCTCTCTCTCTCTCTCTCTCTCTCTCTCTCTCTCTCTCTCTCTCTCTCTCTCTCTCTCTCTCGAATCTTATTATAGTAATAGACATGGGTGACTATTTACTAATCTTATTCTAAAGGCCTTAGAGGTGAAGAATAATGATCTCAGATATATCATAACTCGAAACAGAAAATAGCTGGATCTCCAGACACGGGAAAAAAAATTATCCCAACGCATTTTTTTCAGAAATTACAATTGTATTTAAGTGTTCGTTTTCAAAACAAAAAATCGGTTTTATTATGTGTTAGTTTCTGAAAAAAAGATTTCATAAGATAAGTGTGATACGGCTGAAAGGTTTTCAAATAAGAGAAACCGTAAAATATTTTTAGTTTGTGTGATTTTAATAACGAATTTCATTAGGATCTATGATTTTACGAAAAGACATAAAATAATGATGTAATGTGAGTTATGAATTACATTCAATTTACTATTTTTCTGATTGAATTGCATCTAAGTATTCTATATTTTCAGATGATCCATAGAGGAAAATGCAAAATTTTTAAAAGTTATTTTTTTTTTTTATCAAAATCAAATTTAAGGCAATAATTTCAATATTCAATGATTACCTGAATGTCTTTAGGTTGCAAATATTGAGTTACAGTTGTAGAAAAATACGTAAGTACATATGTCGTTACAGTATCTAAGGAATTACTTTCGTATTGTGATAATCCATCTGACCTGTTTGGACCTCTTTCACAGATGAAGCTGTTGGCGGAGGTCGTGTCGAGGCGCATGACTGGCGAGTGTTGGTGTGTCTCACCTACACCGACGGAGATTCGTCTGTTTGTTTACCTAGGAAACTCTTTCCTCTCCTCGGTCAACACCAAAAGGTGAGAGAGAGAGAGAGAGAGAGAGAGAGAGAGAGAGAGAGAGAGAGAGAGAGAGAGAGAGAGAGAGAACAAAGACATGGGAATTCGACCTTACAGATCCCTTGAGGTTCTTGGAAAATCTCATGTTTTTTATCTTTCTTATTTTATTTGTTTGTATTTTTCTAGACCTAGACTTCATCCTTCAAAGAAATTAGGTATTGAATGAGCTTTTTATCAATATATTTTTTTGAAAATTTAATTGAATCTGGTTTCATAGAAGTAAGCCTTTACCAGAAAGATAGATATAAGCCCAGGATTGTATGATTAAGTGTGTATTGAGCGATATCCTACTAGAACTCAGTTTTCATTTTAAGATGAGCTTCGATACCAGAGCATATTTTTATTTAATGTTTTCATGTTTCAAGACATTTATTTTCCCCCTTGCTATGATGTTTTTTCATCATGTTTTATGTGATTTTTCCTTTTCCTTTAACCCTTGGAAACAAGATCAGTGAGATTCAAATACGCCAATGCAAATGCGGTAAATCAATTTTGAGTTTCCTGCTATGAGAGCTAGATAAGAAATAGTAGGTAACTCAATTTGCTCTCGTCAATAAACTAATACTCTAAGTTTACAGAAAAGTAAGTTGATAAATATTGTTCTTGTCGGCAAAATTATCCTGCGTCCATGTGTTAACTTTTCCATAAATTTCCTCGAAGATTATGTGGCATTCCTCGAAAAATAGTTTCATGATATTCTCAAAAACGAGTCGAGTGCACATAGCGTGGCGCACTGTTTTAAAGGTTTTAAAGGCCGCTCATGAATGGCAGAAGCAAGGGACAGTGACATTGTCTAATCAAGCAAGACAACGCCCTAGAAACTGACCACATATCCATATGATCAGCGCCCAAGCCCCCTCTCCACCCAAATTAGGTCCAGGGGGCCCAGGCAATGGCTGCTAAGGACTCAGCAGATAGACCCATAGGCTCCCCCAAACCCCCCTAACTTAGCTCACAAGGATGGTGAGGTTGCTGCTACCGAAGAAGCTAACGAGTTTGAGCAGGACTTGAACCCCATTCTGGCTTTCACCAGTCTGGGACGTTACCACATTGGCCACCACAAAGGTCTTTGCAGTGGTCCCTCATCCTTTTGGTTGTCCAAACTCGTTTTACTTCATATTGCAACTGCGGAGTTTTCTCCCAGGTTCGACTTCAGCGTTGAATGAACTTCCTAATTCTATTAGGATTTCAGGTATCCATATAAAAAAGTCTCATAAGTACCTTATGCATATCAATATGAACGTGAAAAATTTTCCTTGTTCCTTCAAAAAATAATAAACATGATTTCCTTTCAAGGTGTGGCTAGTGTACGCGATCCGTCAACAGTAACTGCTAAATATTTAGATAGTTATACATACACAGATTCAACCCTTTCTAACCCTTCCCTCTTTCCTCTAGGAATACTTCCTCTCCCCCCACTTGAGGGACGGGGAAAGACCGATCAGTATTACGTCTGCCAATGTCGCTGAGCGTGACCTGAAATATATATATATATATATAAATATATATATATATATATATATATATATATATATATATATATATATATATATATATATATATATATATATATATATATATATATATATATATATATATATATATATATACATATACATATACTGTATACACACACATATATATATACATATACATATATACATATCATCATCATCATCATCTCCTCCCACGCCTATTGACGCAAAGAGCTTCGGTTAGATTTTGCCTGTCGTCTCTGTCTTGAGCTTTTAATTCAATACTTCTCCATTCATCATCTCCTACTTCGCGCTTTATAGTCCTAAGCCATGTAGGCCTGGGTCTTCCAATTCTTCTAGTGACTTGTGGAGCCCAGTTAAACGTTTGGGGAACTAATCTCTCTTGGGGAGTGCGAAGAGCATGCCTAATCCATCTCCATCTACCCTTCGTCATGATATCATCCACATAAGGCACTTGAGTAATCTTTCTTAGTTTCATTTCTAATCCTGTCCTGCCATTCTACTCCCAATATGCTCTTGAGGGCTTTGTCCTCAAATGTAAAAAATCTGTTGGATATTGTTTCATTGTCATTTCACGACTACTGTCCATACAGTAACACCGATCTCACTAAATGGATATATATAGTCGGATTTTTATATGTAATTCCAGGCGATTTGATTTCCAAATTTTACTTAACCTAGCCATTGTCTGATCTACTTTTTTTCAATCTTTCACTAAACTCCAATTCTAAAGACCCTATGTTAGACATCATCGTTCCTAAATATTTTTATGATTCTATCTCATTAATCCTTTCTCCTTCCAATGATATTTCATCTTCCATTGCATATTCCATGCCCATCATCTCTGTTTTTCTTCTATTTATCTTGAGCTCAACCTCATGTAATATTTCATGTATTCTGGTAAGCAAGCTTTGCACGTCCTGTGGCGTTTTGCTAATAAGGACAGCATCATCACCATACTCTAAGTCCGCTAATTTTCTGTTACCAATCCAATCCTTCTCCGCCATCCCCAACTGTTCTATGCATTACAAAATCCATGAGGAGGATAAACAACATAGGTGACAACACATTTCCTTGGAGTACTCCACTGTTCACTGAAAATTCGTTTGAGAGGACTCCGTTAACAACTAACTTTGCACCTGCTATGCTCATGAATAGACTTCCCCAAATTTACATGTTTAAAAGAAACTTCATTAAAACGCAAGACTCTCCACAAAATCGGCATGTGCACACTATCAAAGGCTTTTTCATAGTTCACAAATGTCATCAAAAGTGGATTTCTATATTCTACACATTACTGTACCACATGTCTTAAAATGAAAATTTGGTCAGTACATCTTTACCTTCTCTAAATCCTGCTTGTTCATCTCTCAGCTTCTCATCAATCTTTTTCTCTAGTCTCTTTGAAATAAGCATACTGTATATTTTCATGACAACTGACGTAATAATTGCAATCAGTCAGTTTTTTTTTTTTTTTTTTTTTTTTTTTTTTTTTTTTTTTTTTTTTTTTTTTTTTTCCACCAACACTCCTAACTCCCATTAATCAGGTTTCACCTCTTACTGCCACATTGTACAAAATAATCTTGTAAGTATTCTAGGAGCCATGTCATGTTCGACCAAAATCATCTCGGCAGTTATTTCATTATATCCAGGGCTTTCTATCTCTTTAGTTTTTAATAATAGCTTTGATTTCAAGTACACTGAATTGATCCATGGTCGCATAAAGACCTTCCTCAGCTTCAGGTATATCAATCAAATTATTCATTTCACATCTCCTATTCATGACCTCACTAAAGTGTTCCTTCCAGCGTTTTTTAGTGATCCTTCCAGCGTTTCCTTTTTTCATCTTCAGTTGGTAACATATCCATCTCTTTTTTTGATGGGTATATGCATCTTCTCTTTTGCCTCAGTGGAGATTTCATTAATAATCCTATAGCCATTCTCTGGATTCATAACTTTGTCAGCCTCATCTGCTTTTCTGTCTGAATATTCTTTCCAGTCATTCCTAGCTTTTCTTTTGACCTCACTATCAATACTGGAATACTTAGCATGCTCTATCTTGTAATTTTCATTACTTTCAACAATCAATCAATCAATCAATATATATATAAATAAAAAAAAAAAAAATATATATATATATATATATATATATATATATATATGTGTGTGTGTGTGTGTGTGTGTGTGTGTGTGTGCGCGCGCAGAGAATAAATAGTGTGGTTACACCTAATGCCTGTTCTATTCAACAAGGGTTCTCATCCTCCCCCTTCATTTCCTTGTTTCATCTCTCATATCCTTAGGTATCCATTCCTTCATTTCCTGGTATCTCTTTTATTAATTCCCAAAACATATGAACTTACCAGTCAGATGATCGACGGCCTTTTACTACAAATACTTATTCGTGTTATCATGATTAGTTAAAAATAAATTAATTTCCCAAACAAAGAAGTATCTGTTTCTTACATCTTGAACATTAAATGTAGAGTAATTTACTTCAAAGTATTTACCTGTGAAAACTGTCAGTTTCCAACTCACTGCACTGATGTTATAGCAATGCAATATACAGCAACACCTTGCTTGTTCAGTAGATAAAATAAAAAGTTTATTACTTTATTAATATCATAGTCTTCCCTCGCCGAACGAAATACGAACAAGAGATGGTCTACCTAATCACACGGAAGACGAACGCCATAAAGATGTTTGTAATTCTGATCAATTCTCCATTTCTTTCTCCAGGTTTTTCCCTAGACCGAGTCACTTGTATATTTATTCGTTTCTTCTGTGCTTTTGCTCATTTAATGGTAATTTCATTTGCTACTTCTGATAAACAGCAGTCGTAGTTGTTGTAATGTTATAGCTTTTAGTATATATTGACAGTAAATGCCATCAGTGCATTGTACAGTACATCAGTGGAGATTTTTATGATGAAAACAAATCAATTGTTTGAGTGAAACCTCTTTTCAGATATTATGAATAGGGGTCTCTCTCTCTCTCTCTCTCTCTCTCTCTCTCTCTCTCTCTCTCTCTCTCTCTCTCTCTCTCTCTCTCTCTCTCTCTCTCTATATATATATATATATATATATATATATATATATATATATATATATATATATATATATGTGTGTGTGTGGTGTGTGTGTGTGTGTGTGTGTATAACATGTGTGCATATAAATATAGATATATACACATACAGGCGTATGAATAAATTTATATTTTCATATTGTCAAAATGAATACAGTAGACGTCCCTCCATTCATTCTCCAAACCATCCCTCACATTCATTCCCCATCGCTCTCTAATTATTTCCATTCCTGACCGAATTCATCCCAAGTTTAATCCGGATCTAGTACATTAACTCGCCCCCCCCCCCCCTGGACAAACCGTATGGGGGCTTTGTTTTAGCTCAATGTGGCGTCTACTTTCGGATACTGTTCGCTTAGAGAAAATGATTCTGTCTGGAGAATTCGGTCAAAGGGGATCCTCGGTCTGAACGTGGTATTGATAAGAGGTGTCTTTGTGATTGCTCAATGGTATTTATTTCGTTTTTAGTCGCTTTTATGTAAGTTGTTCATCCGATGGATGGATTTGTATGAGAAGGAAAAAGGTTGTTAATGTGTGTGGCTGTGTGGAGAAAATTGGTTTCATAAATGTATGTTGATCGTGATTATATATATATATATATATATATATATATATATATATATATATATATATATATATATATATATATATATATATATATATGTACACACACACACACACACACACACTAATGCGTGCCTGTTATAATTTTTCGTGGCCATACCCCTCTTTCTCCTCAGAAAGGGTAACTCCAGAAAGTTGGGAAAAATGGTGATAGTCCCACATCCTGCCCAAACTATATAAGTATTAATTAATGTTGATAGATTAATTGAACCGGCCATGAATTGAAGATTGTAAACCAGACATATTGAGAAATATTTAAGCCTGGGAAGTTTTTATTATTCTAAATGAATTTGTAGGAAAACTATTGAGAAATATCCAGTATAGATAAATAATGAGCATTTATGAATATGAAATATATAAACCAATCGTAAAGAAAATAATTACGCCCATCAAAGATTATAAAAAAGAATTAAATCAGTCGTTTTTCCAGACCATAATGAATGTATGATTGTTCCATCAAAGAAAAACTGTTTTCCTTTTTAGCAAGGTTTAGATTTAATGAGATTTTTTTCTGTGTTGAATAGAAGACTTTCAATTTGAAACCTTTCATAGACATTTAATCCAGCAATAATTACGTTTTCTCATGTTTGTTAACCTCTCTCTCTCTCTCTCTCTCTCTCTCTCTCTCTCTCTCTCTCTCTCTCTCTCTCTCTCTCTCTCTCTCTCTCTCTCTCTCCTTTTGAAATAGTTTAAAGTGCTGTGTAAATTTTCAGAATGGTTAAGTGCCCCATTTTTATCCCCTTTTTAAATGTTTCATAACATTTATTAAAAGATATGTTAAGTTTAACGGAAATTGATGAACAATTGGAAAATCTTTATTTTATAATTCCTTCAATTAGAAATATCTGTCTGTATTTACTTTTATATGGTATTTTTAGAATAGAAATTTTA
>NC_090738.1:24451859-24526859 GCF_036898095.1 Palaemon carinicauda | reverse complement strand
CCACGTGGAAGGTGAGATCAACGCCATCTATACGAACATCCTAGCAAACGCAATCTGTCATAACTACATCCCCGGGAGATGATAACAAGAATGGATGCTGAGATCTCTATAGCCTTTAAATAGTTTTTGAGAGAGAGAGAGAGAGAGAGAGAGAGAGAGAGAGAGAGAGAGAGAGAGAGAGAGAGAGAGAGAGAGAGAGAGAGAGAGAGAGAGGACATATCTTTGTGTACAGTATATAATAATTTTTCCGTTATCATCCTTTCATTGCTGTTGCTATTGTCATTGTCGCTTTTCATGGCCATCGTAATTTATGCTCTCATTAACATAACTCGATACTTCATTCTCAAATGGGCGTTAATGACCTTAGATGTCAGGATGCCAGAAAACCTCAAATCAATCAATCGATCATCCTCAAATCCTTTGTCATTCATAACCAATCTACAAATCTTGACTACAGGATAAGAGAAACACTAAAAAAGGGATATAAATTAACATAGCCATGACACGCTCATGTTTCAAGTAATTCTATATTCGCCACATTGATTCCGGGCAAAATAAGCCCCACCCCCGGGTGACGTCATGGCCAATCACGTTGTCTCCCACATTAGCAGCAGTCAAAACACACCCTCTTACAAGTTTCAAACTACTTATTTATTGTTCTCCTAAATGGGACAGAATGATTAATACAAAACTGACAGAATGGAAGTCTGTCTGGTGGACTAATGTATCCCCCTAAAAATATACTTTTGTATCCCCCTAAAAAATATACTTTTGTATCCCCCTAAAAATATACTTACAATTACAAGAGAATTAGACATGTTAAGCAAATAATTTGGTTAGATTCAGCACATAAAAAACTCATTAGATTTCCAAATAATGATTTTAATATATATAATTTCCGTATATTCCTCGTTACTGTACTTGCTTTTCTTGATTTTTAAAGTTTTTTTTTTTTTTAGAATTTTTATTTTATTGACATCATCACCATTATAATTTTCATTGAAACTATTACCAAACATTTTCAAATAATGTACCTTGCCTTCACATGTAAGTAATTTTTTCTCTTAATATTATTATTATTATTATTATTATTATTATTATTATTATTATTATTATTATTATTATTATTATTATTTTGGTATTAACGGGTAGATTAGTGTTATGATTTTCAATTACTTACCGGCTTTCATACCAAACTACAGTATATTTCTGTAGCTTCTTGACTCTTGTATGATTGTTATTTGCAATATAATTGTTGGGCAAGTGTTTATATGTTATATACGTATGTATGTATACACACACACACACATATATATATATATATATATATATATATATATATATATATATATATATATATATATATATATATATATATACTGTATATATATAATATATATATATATGTATGTATGTATGTATGTATGTGAGTACGGTCGCCGGTTATATGTACACACACACACACACACACACACACACACACACATATATATATATATATATATATATATATATATATATATATATATATATATATATATATATATATATATATATATTTATATATATACTGTATATATATATATATATATATATATATATATATATATATATATATATTTATATATATACTGTATATATATATATTTATATATATATATATATATATATATATATATATATATATATATATATTTATTTATATATATACTGTATATATATATATATATATATATATATATATATATATATATATATATATATATATATATTTATTTATTTATATATATACTGTATATATATATATATATATATATATATATATATATATATATATACTGTATATATATATATATATATATATATATATATATATATATATATATATATATATATATATATATATATATATACCATCTGTAATTACGAAGGTTAGCTGTCGTTGTGTACTTAGAGTAATTTCAAAAACCAGGTCGCAGTTTATCATTCGAACCACATTTTTAGCTTTAATGATATACTTTTACCTTTCCGTTCGCAAAGTTTAGAAATCAAAGCTATTGTTGACCGCTATAAGCTATTTTTCTTCCACAGGGTCTTCCGTTGTGTTCGAAAAACCCTTATAAAGATATTTTCTTTAAGCAGAGACTATAAATTTTCAATCTCTAACAAGTCGAAAAAAACTGGTGTACGTAAATCAATTTAAAATATATTTAAATTAAGTAAATGCTCTCTAATAAAACAGGTATTCTTACGTAAAGTTCTTGATTTTATAAGCATGCAGAAATATGCTTGTAATATATAAGCAAAGAATCATCTCCATATTACGTGCTATGATAGTGTGAAGTTTATGTTACACTTTATTATTATTATTATTATTATTATTATTATTATTATTATTATTATTATTATTATTATTACTAGCTTTGCTAGTATACCCAAGGGCTCCAACAAGGAAACATAGCTCAGTTAGGAGAGAAAAATATAGAAACAAATAAACTGCAAGAGAAGTAATGTTCAATTAATATAAAACATTTTAAGAATAGTAATTTCTGTGTTTATTGTTTCATCCGGCTGATGCTACATCAGCGGTGGTGTGTAAGGAAGGTCAAGGATGAAGGAGTTGGGTAGAAATACCGGAGCATTTCCTCGTTACTATTGGGTTATTCTCGTATATAGAATAGTACACATACACATGTATATGTGCGCTCATGTATTTGTATAAAACATATCTACGTTTCCATCTCAACAGAACAGAAGGCTACTTACTAAGCATTGCCTTTGTTGTTATTATTATTATTATTATTATTATTATTATTATTATTATTATTATTATTATTATTATGTACAGTAGTAGCTTTTAAACCTTTGAGGATCAATTATATTTATTCTAATTTGTATTATTTACAATGATAATGGCCGAAATTATTTTGTAAATAAGAAGAGAATGGCCTGCAAATGGTTTAATAGCTCTCATTGGATTGTTTTGCCGGATGAATGCGTCAATTAAAGAAAATTCATTTTCAAGTAGCCACCCATTAATCGAAAAGCGTGAAGAATTGGGTGATCTCGATTAACACATTGGTTGAATGGTATTTTAGATACGATCTCGGTGATTTCTTTTATTAAAATTCAGTCGCTAGTTTCCCTGGGAAAAAAAAATCTTGATTGTGATTTCGAGAATCCTGAAAGTTTAGCTGCAATTTTGTTCAGTAATTTGTGCTTCAAGTGCCTGTAGTCGAACACTGGATTTTAACCTTTGTTGCAATATTGCAACATTTATTTCAAGCACATTTATTTTCATTGATTTGTATACAGAAATTTCGTCTTTTGTGCCCTTCTGCTGTCTAAAATACCCCTTCTAAAATAATGCTCCTAATCTTTAGGAACACATGAATCTTTTTTCCTAACGGAGGGAGTGTAGTTACACTTGAGGATACTATAGTTAATTTTTTTTAGTGAGGTAGATTTGCACCGACTCGCAGGGGTGTCATTTTCGCTCGGAAAAGTTTTCTGATCGCTGATTGGTTGGTCAAGATAATTCTAAGCAATCAGATAGCAAGAAACCTTTCCGAGCTAAAAGGGCGCTAATGCGAGTCGGTGCAAATGCGCCTCATTAAAAAAAAAAAATTGAGTTTAGTAAATATTTGTGTACTCAAGCCAGAGACACTGCATTTGTTTTGAAATTGACGGCTCTATGTTATCTAGATGCAGTCATTACAAGCG
The DNA here is from genome assembly GCF_036898095.1 of Palaemon carinicauda. NCBI lineage: Eukaryota > Metazoa > Arthropoda > Malacostraca > Decapoda > Palaemonidae > Palaemon > Palaemon carinicauda. Next base: position 24,523,136 of record NC_090738.1, on the reverse strand, counting down.
TAGACTAATGGCCAAGAAAATCCAGTCATGTAAATTGTAATAATTTCGTTGCGAATGTAAGTGATTTTAAGGAGTTATGAATGAAATCGTTGAGTATTTTTTTTACAGTTTGATAAAATATTGCATCAGCAAATGTGATTATGAATGCCAAAGGTAGAATTATTCGTGATGAAAAAGAAACACTGTAGAAACTACTCTTTTTCAGTACATAATTGGGTCTACGGTAGGTATTAAATCAATATGTATTTAAACCGAATGTTGTAGATACTTTGTTACTTATATTCTTAAGTATCGAAATAATGTTTAGATAGACATCATTATATTTGTACTTAGATATTCAAGATTATCTTGATATCAGTAAGCTGGGACTTCCACGTAAGTCTTCCATTGAGAAATATATTTATTGACGCCTTTGCTCTTTGGGATGAGTTCATTTGTTGCCATATAAAATTCATTTTAAAGGCAAACTTTTTTTAAAATTTATTATGAAAGCATAAATTTGTTATGCAGTGATGGATAACGATGAATGTTAATCATCACTGATGTAAGACCACTTTTTTACTCTTTACCAATGTCAGGAATTTACATTATTTTTCTCCTTTTTATTGTGAATTTATTGAGATCATGGTCAGTGATTGGAGTGAACATTGCTCGTTATGGATGTGTATGATGAAATAATAAGCCACTTATTATTTAGTTTTCCTTACATTATTCTACAAAGAACGGATATTCATTGTTATATATAAATATATATATACGTATATATGTATACGCATACAAACAGATATATATATATATATATATATATATATATATATATATATATATATATATATATATATATATATATATATATATATATATATATATATATATATATATATATATATACCTCCAAAATGTAGAATATCGTTTGTAAAGGGTACTTTGAATCATTCGTACCTTTGAAACTGTCCATTGTAGTGAAAGTAATATGAAGGCAACTATGTAGATGTAGATATAAATATGTATGTTAGTTGATGTAGATATATTGTATATAATGTATTGGAATATTTTTGTATAAAATATTGTAAAACATCAGCAATAAAACTTGAATATTAATCTGTGAATCTCCTTTTTCATTCTTTGTTTGAAAAGGAGCCATTATAGTCAAATATTCATTATTACGAATCTTCGCATTGTGTTGAAGCCTCGTTCAGGTGTCCATAATGGTTGGCTCTTCTTTGAATGTGGCTATATATAATGGGTATATTAAATGACAGCGTGTTTAATGCAAGGTGTACATGACTTCACCTTTCTTATATTTTTGTTAATGTCCCCCATACAATAATGCTCGTTTTCTGTGATTAATAGAAAAAGAAAACGAGGTTAATGTATTCTGATAACATTATTGGATCTCTCTGCTTCAGTGCCTGTATGTTATACAGTACAGTATGTAGGATGTTTACTCAGTCTATGCCCATAATAATGTTTTTTTTTTTTTCTCTCTCTCTTTTTTTTTTTTTTTTTTTTTTTTTTTTTTTTTTTACATGATTAAGTAGGAGTAATTATAATTAAACATAAGTTTATAGATACTGCTTTCAGAAATGTGTCGCAAAATCAATTTCCTAATGACTCGTTATTCTGTGTAAGTAAAGATATTTAGTCTTAATTGTTATCCAAATCAATTTTTATATTTGTAAGTCATTCGTTTGGTCATCGTTTAGTTAATTTAGTGGACATTAGATGTTTCTATGCTGCAGTTTATTATTTTATTTTTTTTAATTTTTTTTTTCCATTCTATGTGATTTTGAAAAGATAGAAAATTTTTAGTTTATTCTCGAATTCCCTATGTTTTCGTTTCCTCTTTAGTTCTTGATGTAATTTATTGAACAATTTAGTTCTCATGTATTCTAATTATTTAATGTTTATTCCATCTTGATTTTATTTATTATTTTGTACATATTCCTATGTATGTTCAGTGATATATTGTAGTATGGTCTATTATATATTCTGTCTTATTTCTATCTTTAATAGATAGCCAATGAAGTTCCACTGAGGTGTGAGTAACCTTATTCATTAACGATTTATTCAAATGATGAGGCATCTTTGCTAATATACCCACCAGCTAGTTAAATAAAAATTTTGCTACACAGGTATAAAAGACTTTCAAAGTAGTCTAGTCTTAGTGTTAGAGAGTCACGTACAGTAATTTTTCATGCATGTTTAAGTATTTCTTTATTAAAGCTCTTTCTGAAGTTATGATGTTCTAAGTTCACTATATTTGATTTATATCTTGAAATTCTACTCATGTTATATAGTCATAAGTATTTAATATCACACATTATTGGGTTCCCTTTTCACCCTATTAATATAAGATCTATTTTATTTTATTAATTTTCATTTAGCAACAATGTTTTGATGGCCTTCATTGTTTCCTTGATTTGGTTAAATTATCCTCTGTGTCCTCCATAATGAGTCAAAATTGCGTATCATCTGCACATAACTGGCATAAGTCATGTTTCATAAACTCATACCACTGTATCAAACGTTTTAGTTAGATCAAGCATTAATAGAATTGTTGACTCTTAATTGTATATATGTCTGAAGGGGTCATGTATCACAGAGAATATTATCTATACTTCTTAGTTTCAGCTCCTGCTGTAGCCCCTCCCACCCCCCTACCCCGTTTCTGCATTTTTTTTGTAGAAATGGCAACTTCGATATTGCTTTGTTCACCGTCTTGAGAAACTGCAATGTCCTAATTTTTATGATAATGCTTAATCACAAGTTCTGAGATGAAATTATTCTCATCTCAATTCTAATGTGTGATTCTCAGCAGTTACTGCATAGACATCTATTACTGCTTATGCTTGAGTAAGTATTGGTAACTGTTATATGATTTTATAAGCAGTATTTAGAAACTGAAAACAATTTTATATATTTAATTTTAATTTTGTATCAATTGGTTTTTTAAAGTGCAGTATGGTAGGTTTTTTATTTATGCAGGCCACCTGTATATATGTATGTGTATATATATATATATATATATATATATATATATATATATATATATATATATATATATATATATATATATATATATATGTGTGTGTGTGTGTGTGTGTGTGTGTGTGTGTATTGTTTAGAATCTAAGAATAAAAATGTTAATGCCTCATTTCGCATGAATTCAAAGAAATTCTTTTTAAAGAAGGAAAACGAGTTCATTTACATAAATCGCATCTGAAAATATGATGCAACACAAATGCCAATGAAACTTTTCTTTGTGGTTATTGATTTTGCGGGAAATATTTCATAAAGTATATTCAGGATAAGTAGTATATCAAATTTTTATGAATAAAAAAGAGAAATATACTTTTACTTATTTTATATAGCGTTACGCTTAAAGTCAAACAGACCACTTTTGCCCCAGAGGCCTGGGTTTGCATGGCCTAATGTTTATTTTGTATTTTAAGGCAATAGTGTGATTTTAAACTTTCGTATATTACAACAACAGGTTGTTGTGATTTACATGCACATTTTAAGAATTTACATTTAGAATCTTACTCCGTTAATGCAACTGAATTCATACTAAAGAGAAGTAACTAATTATCCTATTAATTTTTCAAAGGTGGTGGTGAGATTCCATGATGCCCATAATTGTAAAGAAATATCCAGTCAGATGCCCACCTTGCTCTATACTTTCGAAGAATTTTCTTCAATCAAAACTATTCGAAGGTGAGTTTCCTTAATTTATTTATATATTTTTTTTAATGCAATACCGTGAATTAATACACAAATATATCTTTTGTTAAGGAGAAATGTTGAGTCTACTGTTCGCCTACGTGCGAATTCTTTGTGTCCGGTTTTTAGATTTTTTTTTACCAAATCTGTGCAGAATTCGTTAAATAAATAACATTTGTGATGCCCGTATCGTTGTGATGAAAGTGACAGTGGTTTAGACATAGGTTATCAAGTCTAGATAAGATAGTGCAATCGATAAGAACCCACTTACAATGGAGGAATGCATTATTCGATTGGTTGTTATCTGCAACTTTATCATTATTTTCCAGGTCATGAACATTTTGGAGAATAGCGTATTTCATTCATCTTTGACATATTATTATTATTATTGTTATTATTATTATTATTATTATTATTATTATTATTATTATTATTATTATTATTATTATTATTATTATTATTATTATTAATCAAGCTAGAACTCTAGTTATAAAAGCAGGATGCTAAAGCTGAAGGGCTTCATCAAGTAAAATAACCCAGTGAGGAAAGGAAACAAGGAAATAATATACTTATATATATATATATATATATATATATATATATATATATATATATATATATATATATATACGTGTGTATATATATATATATATATATATATATATATATATATATATATATATATATATATATATATATATATATATATATATATATATGAGAAGTAATGAATAAAAATATACAAAAGTAACAAAATTACTTTAGATCAGTAACAACTTTGGAATAGATTTGTCATATTTACACTATGAAGAAAGACTTGTGTTCAACATAAAAGTATCGCTGGAAATTTGAACTTCTGAAGATCCATTTGCTGATTAGGAAGATCATTCCAAAATCTGGTCAAAGCTGGAATATAACGTCTAGAATGCTGTTTAGTATTGAGCCTTATGGAGAAGGTAAGATTATAGCATTAAGCCCTGTCCACACGACAAAGTATGCCCGACGGGCAAACAGTGATACCAGGCCACAATAGTTAGTAAGAATGAGGGTTAAGACGTCAGAAGCGGGAAAACCACAGACAGGGATCTGACATCATACAGTGTTGCCAGATCCCTACCTTTAATTTTCCCGCTTCTGACGTCATCAACCCTCATTTTCACCAACTATTGTGGCCTGGTATCACTGTTTGCCCGTCGGGCATGCTCGATCGTGTGGACAGGCCTTTACCTACAGGATGGTACAGTCCAGGAAGATCTGAATGTAAAGAACGGTTAGACTTATGAAAAATCTTAAGCAACATGCATAAAGAACTAACTGAATGACGGTGCCAGAGATCAATATCCAGATCAGAAATAAAGGGTTTAACAGTCCGCAAGTTCTTATCCAACAAATTAAGATGAGTCAGCAAATAAAGATCAGACAGGAGGTTAATATTCGAAACAAGGTAGAATGAAAGAATTAAAACATTTCTTCAGAATAGATTGATCACCAAAACTCTTTATTATTATTATTATTATTACTTACTAAGCTACAACCCTAGTTGGAAAAGCAGTATGCTATAAGCCCAGGGGCTCCAACAGGGAAAATAGCTCAGTGCGGAAAGGAAAAAAGGAAAATAAAATATTCTAAGAAGAGTAACAACAATAAATATATCCTATATAAACTATAAAAACTTTAACAACACAAGAGGAAGAGAAATAAGATAGGAGAGTGTGCTCGAGTGTACCCTCAAGCAAGAGAACTCTAACCCAAGACAGTGAAAGGCCATGGTACAGAGGCTATGGCACTACCCAAGACTAGAGAACAGTGGTTTGATTTTGGAGTGTCCTTCTCCTAGAAGAGCTGCTTACCATAGCTAAAGAGTCTCTTCTACCCTTACCAAGAGGAAAGTGGCACTGAACAATTACAGTGCAGTAACCCCTTGGGTGATGAAGAATTGTTTGGTAATCTGTGTTGTCAGGTGTATGAGGATAGAGGAGAATATGTAAAGAATATGCCAGACTATTCAGTGTGTATGTAGGCAAAGGGAAAATGAACCGTAACCAGAGAGGAGGATCCAATGTAGTACTGTCTGGCCAGTCAAAAGACCCCATAACTCTCTAGCGGTAGTATCTCAACGGGTGGCTTTCTCATTAAGTCAATTTTGTGCAATTGATAAGAAACAGAAGAAATGTGATTCTCAAAAGTAAACTTGTTATCAAGAATCACTCATAAAATTTTAATTGAGTTATATATAGTTCAAGAAACATCAAGGCAGAGATATGGATGTTGAGGAGCCACTGTTCTCGACCTACTTACAATCTATACTTTGAGTTTTGTTAGCGTTCAAGTTCATGCCCCATAATTTGCACCATTCACTAATTTTAGTAACTGGGTTTTGTTTGTGTGTGTGTATATATATATATATATATATATATATATATATATATATATATATATATATATATATATATATATATATATATATATATATATATATATATATATGTGTGTGTGTGTGTGTGTGTGTGTGTGTGTCATCAACTGTTAGTAGTTAGTAGAATGGCCAGGGCACCAGCCACTCGTTGAGTACTACATTGAATCCTTATATCTGGTCATGGCTCATTTTCCCTTTGCCTACACATACACCGAATAGTCAGGCATATTCTTTACATATTCTCCTCTGTCCTCATACATCTGACAATACTGAGATTACCAAAGAGTTCTTCGATCAAGGGGTGAATTGCTGCACTGTAGTTGTTCAGTGGGCTACTTTCCTCTTGGTAAAGGTAGAGGAGACTCATTAGCTATGATAACTAAATCTTCTAGGAGAAGGTCACTCCAAAATAAAACTATTTTTCTCTAGTCTTGGGCAGGGCCATAGCCTGCGTAATAAGGTCTTCCACTGTCTTGGGATAGAGTTCACTTGCTTGAAGGTACGCTGGGGCTCACTATTGTTTCTTATATATCTTCCTCTTTTTTTGAAGTTTTAATAGTTTGTATATGAATGATTTATTTTGATGTTACCGTTCTTAAGATATGTTAATTGTTAATTACTTCTCTTGTAGTTTGTTTATTTTCTTATTCCCTTTCCTCTCTGTGTTATTTTCCTTGCTGGAGCCCTTGGGCTTGTAGCATCTTGCTTTTCCAACTAGGGTTGTAGCTTAGCAAATAATAATAATAATAATAATAATAATAATAATAATAATAATAATAATAATAATAATAATAATTGTCCACTGCAGAACAAAGGCCTCAGACATGTCCATCCGCTTGTGTGTTTATGGCCTTACTCTGCCAAGCCACACCAGCAAACTTTCTTAGCTCGTCAATCCATCATATTCTCTTCTTTCCCCTGCTTCCTTTGCGATCTCTAGGAACCCATTCTGTTATTCTAAATGTCAATCTATTTTTTCTCATTATTTGTCCTACCGATGTCCATTTCTTTTTCTTACATGTTAGAATATCCTTTATTTTAGTTTGCTTTCGTATCCATAATGCTCTTGTTCTCTCTTAGAAGTATTCCCATCATTATTTTGTTCATAGCTCTTAGAGGTGTAACTAGCGTCTGCTCTAAGGCTTTGGTAAGGCTTCAAGTTTCAGATGCATAAGTTAATACTGGTAGGACCATCTGATTATATACTTTAAATTTTAGAGAAAGATTTATTTCAATTTTCATAGTCTCATTTTGTTTAAAAATAGCTCTCCATCCCATCCTTATCCTGCTTTTAATTTCGACCTTATGTCCTGGGGAAACATCTAGTGTCTGCACTAAGTACGTATATTCATTAACAATCTCTAGAGGTTCGTCCATAACCCTTATTTGTTGTCTCTGCATTTTCATTGAACATTATCTTAGTTTTACTCATATTCAGTTTCAGTCCTACCTATCTGCAATTCCTCCCATTATTCACTAAACAGAACTACCGGTATGTCATCTGCAAATCTTGAGTTGTTAAGGTACTCCTCATTAATATTAATTTCTACATTTTCTCAATTTAAATTTTTAAACTCTCTCTCTCTCTCTCTCTCTCTCTCTCTCTCTCTCTCTCTCTCTCTCTCTCTCTCTCTCTCTCTCTCTCTCTCTCTCTATATATATATATATATATATATATATATATATATATATATATATATAAGATGAGAGTTTTCGAATATTATTTATTTAGGAATCAACAGGATATATTCGATCTAGACACTATTTCTATTCCAGCTTCAATGGCTGTGTTGGTGGGATGTATGATGACATCGCTGCGCACTTTCTAAAACTGTAATCAGTCGATGTGGGTACTTGTCTTAACTGCGCGTAATGTAGATCATTCCTGACCTACCACCCACAAGTCCTCCAACAGTAAAAGGGTACTCTAATTATCTTGGGACTGGCAGCGTAGCGACTAACTCGGGACTGAAAGGTTGCACTCTTCTGCTGCGCCCCCCCCCCCCCCCCCATCAAAGAGGATTGTGGCGTAAGTAGAGAAGGAAGGATAAAAATGTATGTTTACACCCTCTGTTTTATTCAGTGTCAGCCAAACCCTTCATTGAAATTAGTATTTCATAATACCAAAAAAAAAAAAAAAAAAAAAAAAAAAAAAAAAAAAAAAAAAAAAAAAAAAAAAAAAAAAAAAAAAAACAGAAAACCAAAGTTTAGAGAGTAATATTAGGAAAGTGTTAGAAACGTGTAATTTCTCATGGTGAGTGGTTCACTTGTGACTAGCGCTTAGTTCGCGATAGTTCAGTAACATTCCTAGCACGAACCTTTTATAATTATTAATTTGTACATATGTGTAATAACCACACATGTAGCTCAAAACCCCGGTAAGATAATGCACACTTGTGTAGCATTACTGCAACTCCCGTAAGCCTGACTGTTTATATATATATATATATATATATATATATATATATATATATATATATATATATATATATATATATATATATATATATATATATCGGGCTGATAAAAGTCCCGCTTCATCATTCATCTGGTGGACTATTTGCTTTGTTGTACATATTGATGTCCCCTTTCTGAGTGGGAATACCTTAGCGTGGTGGAAAGGGTTTGTGTATCACCATGATCAGCAAAGGTGCTCTAGTCAGAAACACCTGTACTAGGTTGGTTTGCAGGGAACGATCAAACAAACGTATCCCACCATCACCAATCTGCACTGGCTAACGTGGTGATGAAAACTGGTCAAACCCCAGATATGAATTGACATGTGTGAGGCCTTTGTCTTGCAGTGGACTAGAAACGATTTCATTTGCTGGTGTTGTTGTTGTTAATCTTGATGTCTCATTTTATGTTATTCCTTTAAAAATAATCTTTAATTTTCCCTATTGGGATGTCTGGGATTATAGCATACTGCTTTCCCAGCTAAGGTTAGATAGAGATTGTCATATCATGGTGGTAAGAGTAATTCTTGCTTTGTGGTATGTTGCTTTAAAAGCACAGAGTAAATCATCCAGAGCTGGGAAATGATAAAATTATTAACTTTTTTTCAAATCTGAAATACTTTATATACATTTTATTGATAAATATCGATGAAAATGATCAAAATGCTAAAAATTATGAGCTTCTTTTGAAAATCTCCCCTTGTGTAAGAATCTCTGGTCTATCTTTTTGTTTAACATATTTATTCTGTGGCTTAGGTATATGGAATGACGGCGACTGGATTAACGTTAATCACCAAACTCAAAGTGAATTTAAACAAACATTGTATTTTGTAAAGATTATTCCACCTAAACCAAAATTCCAGTGGAGTTTTTTCCATATGTATGATGCTGATATGAGCTAATTTTCATATAAACACATATACTGACACACATACCCACACACACACACACACACACACACACACACACACATATATATATATATATATATATATATATATATATATATATATATATATATATATATATTTATGTATACATATAAATATATATATATATATATATATATATATATATATATATATATGTATATATATATATATATATATATATATATATATATATATATATATATATATATATATATATATATATATATATATATATATTACTTTTTGGACATAACTTCTCATGCAGCTTTCATTGAAGGCGATTTTCTAAGGGGCATCAACATGTTTCTTACAGAAATCTTAGTATTTTTGCAGTTTCTTCAGATTCTCCGTCATACGCCTTTGGTTAAAGGAACGATGATTGTTATTTTTTTTTTCATTCAATTCGATCACAACACCACGTCAAAACTATTAAGCTGGTTGCCAGGACCACCACTCAGGGTGTTTTCTGCTAACTTATTTTTTTAACTCACATTTCCTGATAACCTATGTCTGGGGCTATGTCAAAAACATAGCAACCACCCTCACCTCGGGGCCGTGCTCAGATAAGGGGCCAAAACCCCCGTTTCATACTATGTTCATCTCCGCCTCAATAAATCTACATTAAGCCTTATATGGACGGTCAAAAATATTCAGATTTCCATAAATTTTATTCAGGGACTATTGTAATATATATATATATATATATATATATATATATATATATATATATATATATATATATATATATATATATATATATATATATATATATATATAAACGTATATGAACAGTAAAAATTTTAGTAGCACCTTATATATTTTGAAAGTAATACAAAATGATCACAGACAACCCTAAAAAATCTGGATTATAACATATTTTTCTTTACAAACGAAGGCCTTTCAGGAAGAAATAATTAATCTATTATTACATATTGCATTATAAGTATTTCCTTATTACATACGTTTTCATTTGAGCTTATGTTGACACTTTTTATAGCCAAAGTTTACGTTATACTGGAGTAAATACAATAAACTTTTCTATCCGTTTCAAATATATATCCAAATAATTAATTGATGGTTCTTTCTCCTTACAATTCCCAAACTTATTATAAGGGATAAAGGGCCTTCATTTTTTTTGTAGAAAATTTAAAGGTACTTGTTTATATAAAGTTTTGAAGTTAATATTAATTATTTTTCTTATTTATTTGTTCATTTATTTATTTACGTGTTTATCATGAAAGTTTCCGACGAGAGTTTCTTCGAGCTGGTCGCTGCACATTGTGAAGCATAAAACAAATGCTGAATGTAAGCGAACAAGCCGCCAACAAAAAGATGATATATAGTGATATTTGGTAAATACTGTATATTTTGCAAAGGTGATAAGGTAAAGAAGGTCTCAGGTAATATACATAGTTTGCAGAAGTTCCACTCAGATGGGTATAAAAACATCGAAGAACAGGAAATTGAACTAAATGATAAAAATTTACTATGCAAAATAAAAGGACTAGATCTTTTCGCAAGGGAGGCCCAATTTCATGAGTGCTGACACAAGCAGTATTTAGTGAGACGAATACCTCAGCATCGTTACAACATCACAGAAACTGAGGAAACATCAGACAAAGAAGTATAGAGAAAGCATTTTCAAATATGTAATTTTATAAAGTTATTCACAAAGGTCAGGTTCTAATACTTTGTCGCCTTAGAAATGTGTATAATGAGACTATATACAACAATAATGATAATGAACAAGCTTGTGAAATAACTAGTCAATCTCAGGTTGAAGATTGAACACTGATCTGACTTGAAGGACAGCCTCGACTTCTCATCACCCACGTAAAGGCACATTCATATATTTTGTAAATCTTTAGAATCACTGAAAACAATTGTTCTTCTGTTTATGGTTTGGGAGATGATGACTAGATCAAAGAAGTTAGTCTTGAGCTTCACACTAGATTACTCAATGTCTTCAAAGAAACCAAGACACTTCTATGGCCCACCAAATGTAGTGACTTTCCTTATCCACCAGAGGAAATTCCTGCTTATGTTCTAAAATCTGTGTTTACACTAATTTGTGGTAAGACGGACCCATCAGATCGAGTTAGTCAAGATATATCTAAAGCAGCAACAGGTGGACAGTGGAAGATGAAAAAGCATATCCTACTATGAATGACACTCTGCCATCTCTTCAAATATAAACAACTAACTATTCTCCTAAAGAAACTAGGTCATAGTGAGTCCTATACTTACTCTCTTAAACTGGAAACTGTCCTAGCAAGTCCATAGTTGAAAGTGTTTCAATAACCTGTAACAGTGATGTGTTTAAGGATCAGCCTGAAGGAACAGTGTTTCATGGCGACTGGGACAACTTTGATCAGCTGATGTCTGATGTTTATGGAACCGAATCAGTTCACGGCACTGTCAGAATCTACATGCAAGATTTTGGATTCTGTAAAGATGAGGCCATGAAATCAATACCTCGTATGTCTGAACCCATTCCTAATACCCAACAGAAGAAAAGAGAAAAGATTCTAAAGACCAGTTCAAGGGTTTGCACCATGCCACCAAAGAAAACGGTCAGAACCAATCCTCATGGAGCCCTCAAACTGTGCTGAAAATTACATCAAAGCTATAGTATTAAAAGATTCGTTTTTTTTTTTTCAAGATTATTGCTAGTCATATGCACTTTATGGATCAATACATCCCTACTATATCGGGATCTGTGTCTAGTACTGGCAATACTCCAAACTGTACCACAACTAATGGGTATCATTCAATGATTAATGCAGTAATTACGAACCTCAAAACAATTCAAGAATGTTTGAGGTGCAGTCAAGAGGCATCATTCGAAGTAGGACAAGGTTACACAATTACGACATTTGATCTAGGTATTTGCATGAAAAACTTCCCCCTGATATGTAGTGAGCCAGAAAAATATACTAAAGGCATATCATACTCATTGGTACTTTTCACACCTATGAAACAGTTGCTACGGATAATTAAAGCAATTCAGGGTTTTATCAACCCCTTTCAATTTGAAATCTCCCAGTCTCTGACATGTTTATCCTTGGGAGCATTGAAATTTGAAGAAATACGGCATTGTGGACTAAACGCATTGAGTAAGGGCCGATCACAGAAAGAAAACTTTGTAAACGACTGCCGTGTGAAAAAAAAATATGTACCTTTATTCGAACCCATGAAGAGAAACAAGTTCAAAACAATGTTGTTCAGAGCTGTTTCACAAAGGATTGTAACAAAAAACGAAAGAATCCAATACAAGTCAACAAGTGGGTTCATTTTCAAAGTATTTATCAAAACACAGCAACAAAAAATACATATTAGCATTAGTGACCTATCCCCTGTCTGCAACCCCATGTTCCATAGCAACAGTTGATGCTTACTTTATAAAAACAAACAAAGCTTAAGGAATGAATTAAGTGATCAAAAATATTGAGAAGGGAAAGTTCCCTCCATCAAATGAATGTGCTTTAATTTATGATGGGACTTCTTCCTTTTATATGAGAGAGGTACCCCTACAATGCAAACTATATCAGAACGTATTTTCCAGAATATACCTACTGCGGCTAAGACAATATTTAGCACAGGCCCATATGCTGACAAACCCATCGAGCGAGACCGAAGAGGCTGTGGTGGTAGGTTCATAATTGATGGACTGAATATTCACCGCCCTATAGACTGGGGAAAAAAAATCACAAATGATGACACCAAGAAATCTTTCAGTCTGCTACATCGCCACTGGTGCTCTAATGATATGACAAAAAGTATCATTAAAAAACTTACGATCTTCACTGAGGGAGGTCAAGCCTATAAACTGACAGTAGCTTAGGGAGAGGCTTTCAAAAAGCAGTGCCACTATGAAGAAACTGAGGTCAGGCTTATCATTTATATCAATTATATTTAGACCAAACTACCACACATCAAGACGTTGAGAGTTAGGGCACAGGACAAGGAAATTTTTTTTTTTTTCATTCTTTATTACGCTAAATCTTTTCACAGTCACCATTCTCCTAAATATGGGAGAACGACTCATCAACATTAACTAGTTAGTAGAAAATTATTCTCAGGACCACATTACAGCCCTTCTGTCTCCTCATGCCTTCACTGGTGCAGATTGTACTTCAGCATTCAAAGGCAGCGGAAAGATACGATCAATCAAACTCTTGAGCCAAAAGTCAAGGTCTATTGATATTTCTGCAGAAGTAGGGAAGCAATGGGTTCTTGATGACGTGAATGTTATGAGATGAATTGAAGAATTGAAGCCCTAGAAATAAAGGCCAAGAAACTCAGGGGATCAACCATAGTCACTTTTGAACTTTGCAAAGTTTCCCCCCATGCAAAAGAGTTTTTGTGCAGCATGTAAAGAGAGTTAATTACCAAGTGTGCATTGGGAGTAGAGCTCATGAACAATATCCGAAAGTACCATTTCCTCACGAGTTTGGTTTTCACATAATTTCTGACAGAAAAAAACTTGAACCGTTATGGTTTGAGGGAGACATCATCTCCAAAGATCTCATGGGTGTATTAGTAGAGGAGGAAGGAGACGAAGCAAAGTGTGACGATTTTAATATAAGTGATTATCATGATAGTTAGGAATTTCATGATGACAAGAATGAAGATGAGGAATCAGACAGTGATCAATCATGTGCTATTGACATGATATTTTTTTTAATTTGAAAAAAAAATCTACAATTTTGTTTTACAAACAAAAATGTTATTGTAGATAAAATTAGCCATTCACTTATGTTAACATAGTATAATTTAGCTTAGTATGACTCAGTTTAGCTTAAATGAGTACATTTTATACAAGCAGTATGCAAGTAGGCCGTCATGAATATTGGACTGTGGACATTTATCAATTCATATTTTCTCAAGTTTGTGAAAACGTGCGTTATTTACCACCGTGTGTTCTGTATTCTACCTACAACTGCTAATATAGACTCAAAATAAAGATGATATAATATGCAAGTTTTTGTAAGAAGCATTTGCCTATAGATTTGTTATTTTTTTATCTGAAAGGACTTCGTTTCCAAATGAAAATGTGTTAAAAACCAGATTTTGTTTTGGTTTGTGTGTACATTTTGTATTACTCTCAAAATATATATTATACTATTATAATTTTTGCTCTTTGCATGTTTCTTTATATATTGCAATAGTTCCTGGAAAATTTCATGAAAGTCTGAATATTTTTGACAGCCCAAGTAAGGCTTAATGTAGATTTATGTAAGGCGGCGTTATCAGTAAAGTTAAACGGGGTGGTTTGGCCCCCTATTTGAGAACGGCCCCGAGTTGAGGGTAGTCGCTATGTTCTTGACATAGCCCTAGACATAGGTTTTTAGGAAATAGGAGTAAAAAACAAAAAAAAATTAACAAACATCCTGTGGGGTGGTCCTACCACCTTCCCTATATGTCTTTATCAAGTGATTACTAATTAATTCCATTTTCTATAATATGAGATTCAGTTAAAATTTCGATGATTTTGAAATTATATTTTAGAGGAAATGAAAAAAGAAAACGGAAATTGATAATTCAAAATGTCAGAGATTCTTAGATTATGAATAGGAAAATGACTGAGTATATACTTCACACACACACACACACACACACACACACACACACACACACACACACACACACACATCGTCACAGAGACCACCAGCCCCGAAGGTCAAGTGGTGAAGGTCACTTTGACGTTAGAGACGTAACAGGCTCATATTATTATTATTATTATTATTATTGGTGTTGTTGTTGTTTTATCATTATTATTATTATTGTTATTATTATTGTTGTTGTTGTTGTTATTCTTGTTTTTGTTGTTATTATTATCATTATTGTTGTTATTGTCGTTGATTTTGTTGTTGTTCTTGTTTTTTTACTATTATTATTATTATTATTATTATTATTATTATTATTATTATTATTATTATTATTATTATTATTAGATAAACCACAGCCCTAGTTGGAAAAGCAAGATGCTATAAGCCCAAAGGCTCCAACAGGAAAAAATAGCCCAGTGAGGAAAGAAAATAAGGAAATAGATAAACGATGCAAGCGTTCCTGCCGAAGAGCGCACGATTTCACTCGTTGAGGCACCTCTCACTCAATTAGAATCCTGTTGAATGTCCAACATTGGTCTTTGGAGGGCGATGCTTACATATCCAGATGTCATGAGCCGGCTCATAGTAGTCTATGTTAATTTTATGATAAATAATTTGACTTATGAACTCCTTTTATTTTCATTTTATTGATTTAAATTTTTCATTAATTCTTATATCTTTTATTTATTTCCTGGTTTCTTCTCCTCAATGGGCTATTTTTCCCTGTTGGAGCCCTTGGGCTTATAGAATTTTGCTTTTCCAACTAGGGTTGTAGCTTAGCTAATAATAATAATAATAATAATAATAATAATAATAATAATAATAATAATAATAATGCCACTTCGTAATTAGACTGTTAAGTTATTATTAGGAAGCAGTTCATTATGGAAATGCCCAATAACATTTACATATGTTCTCTTCACGTATAAGCTGGGCTCTCCTTAAGAGTTGGGGACTTTCGATTTACGAGTAATTTTATCTTTTTGTTTTCTTCCCATCTTTCGTTAACTACTACAAACTGCCCAGAGAAAAGGAAATGTTCTTTATTTTAATAGTCAAAAGAGAATGTTTCACAAGATGGAATCTAGATGATCTTATATAATGATTTCCAGTTATGTTGCTTCCTACAGGGATCATAGAGAAGAGATAGAGGAGGACGATGCTGATGCTGTAACAACTTCATGACGACTTCGGCGACAGAGGCGACGACTCCAGTGACAACGACGACTTCGACGACTTCAACGACGACGACTCCAATCCAATGATACCGAGAGATCCGAAACTTAAGGTAAGATAAGATTCGACATTATTTTCTTATTTTACTGTAATTCATTTGAATGAATGTAGGGAAAGTTGGGGAGATTGCCATAAAGAAGTCATTTGCTTAGAAAAATAGGCTTTCATAGGTATTAGATGGGATTAGTTATGCATATTTTTAAATTAGATACTCAAAATTGCTTAAAATGTAAAATTCAGTACTTATTTATTTTGGAATATGTAAAAGACAGAAAAAAATATTTTACATGCTACCATTAACAGAATAATAGCAAACTTTACTTGAGGGCAGTTTCAGATTGCACTTATAAATTATGACTGCAAAATTTTTAATTGTAAACAATAGTGACATTTGACTAACATGGTGACATAGAATATTAGTTATAATCATTATACGTATATATTTCTTGCCTAGCTAAGTTAATATGTTTAGTTACATGTGGGGTAAATTTATTTTTTATCTATTTTATATTTTCATATTTCAAGTGATTAGAAACCAGATTAATATACATTCATAGTTTTCCCTTGAGAACCAACATCCTTGATTCAGAAAAAAAAAATGGATTTAAAGTAGAAAATCATTATACATATTCTTGAAAACATTAAATTATACTTGTCAAATCAAATTTTAACTATTATAAATCCTAGCCAAATATAACCTAACCGCTGATATTTACAATGAAATTCACTCGAAAAAATAGGATGGAAATTCTTATTAAACTATTCCTATCAAATAAAAGCAGTACAGAAGAAAAGTGTTTCTTGTATGAGAAGAATGTGCATCTATTAGGTTTCATTGTTCAAATTCCTGTGCATATTAATAACCCTAACCATCTCTTAGCTCGCTAGATGGCGTTGCGCTTAACAGTGCCGACAAGCTTATGTCAGTAGGTCTAATTCAGAGGAGAAAGTGTTAGGCTGCATTAATCAAATGTTAAAGGTCTGAGTATTTGCAAGATTAATATCTTACATAACTCCTATTTGAGAAAAAAAAGAAATGGCTAATATTTCAGACAACTTTCAGTAATGATTTAACTCTATTTCAGTTAAATCTTGCTCCAATTCGTCCCATTTCCCATATTAGTAGGACCGATTATGAAGTTTACACGATTTTCATGCCATATCGTATACCATTAATAGTTTATTGCATTGTAATTTATCTTATATTTTCTTGAGAAACCGAAGATTTTGGGCGATTTCTCACCTTTGCTTCTTTGTAGTCACTAAAATCGAAAACATGTTTGTTGATAAGGCTATCGCATCATGTTAAATAGCTGCTTTTAATGATTTTATTTTCATGTGAGATATCTCATTTTTAATTATATTTAATAGTTCTTTTTAGGTATTATTATTATTATTATTATTATTATTATTATTATTATTATTACTACTACTACTTGCTAAACGACAACCCTAGCTTGAAAAGCAGGATGCTATAATCCCAGGGACCCCAACAGGGAAAATAGCCTAGTGAGGAAAGGAAACAACGAAAAATTAAATATTTCAAGAACAGTAGCAACATTAAAATAAATATTACCTATATAAACTATAAAGATTTTAACAAAAGAGGAATAGAAATTAGATAGAATAGAGTGCCTGAGTGTACCCTCAAACTTACTTGCTTAATAATCATACTCTTATTGTCAATTTAAATAGATTTCATGAGCATTGTAAGTTATTCCCGCGACCGGGCACAGCAATCCCATCTCATAAGCACAAATGTAACTATAAATGAATAGTAGGTGTTTAATGAGCTCTCCGATCCAACAGCTGATGGCAACAAGAAAGATAACGACGATTTAGAAACAGTACACCCTCTTACAGTTGTCCACAAACCCAGTGACCGGTGGCTTCAAGGTCGAGAGAGAGAGAGAGAGAGAGAGAGAGAGAGAGAGAGAGAGAAATTAATTGGCAAATCAACATTTCGTTAACATTGCTCGGTTTAAGAAAGAGAGAAATTTCTCTTTGCTTTTTAAACATTTAGTCTCCGGAGAATTGAAATATAACTTGTTTAGTCTCATAAGAGTGAACTAGGAATATCTCTCTCTCTCTCTCTCTCTCTCTCTCTCTCTCGTTGAATATTCTTCACATTTTATTTTAGATTGGTGATTACTTCTTATATCATTTATTTATTTCCTTATTTTCTTTCTTCACTGGGCTATTTTTCCTTGTTGGAGTCCTTGGGCTTATAGCATCTTGTTTTCCCAACTAGGATTGCATCTGAGCTAATAATAATAATAATAATAATAATAATAATAATAATAATAATAATCTATACCTTTATTTTTATGAATGTAACGTAATACATGATTAAAATCAATAAAAGATAATACATTTTTTTACAGTTGCATAAATTTGACAAGATGTTATGAAACTAAAAATGTATATAATAATAATAGGTGCTTGGAGAGAAATCTTGAAGAGGTGCTTGAAGAGGAATTCTTCATTAGAAACTATATTTGAAATCCTTGCAACGCGCATGCGTTAAATATGGCAGTTGCGTCACTGGTATTGTTTATGTGGTGACGCGGCTTTTATATAGTGTGACGTTAAGATTTTTTGCTTTAATTCTACGCATGGATTTAGGACTATGGTGAGCATCCTATGAAACAACATAGCTCTTATGATTAAAACGCGCTCTCTCTCTCTCTCTCTCTCTCTCTCTCTCTCTCTCGGCAGCAGCTGGAAATATTGTTACTGAGCTGCGCATAATTGTTTTTACTAACCAAAAGGCGATTGGATTTATGCGTCTAGTTTTCTATTTACAAACGTGCCATGTGTGATATGATATTTGATCCACTGGGAAAGGGGTGAGATGATGCTAGACAACATAAAAGGGATTTAATTCGAGCATTCGTACAGTTAACATGCCATTTTAATAACCATTCTCTCTCTCTCTCTCTCTCTCTCTCTCTCTCTCTCCCTCTCTCTCTCTCTCTCTCTCTCTCTCTCTCTCTCTCTATTAATTTATTGTTACCTAGTGAAAGACAGATCTTTGAAAATTTATCTTATAAAATCGTAGAGGTTTATCATCACAAATTATTGAGAATGTATTCAGCTCTGGGTATCATATTTCACGTAAACCTTTTGAAGTAACCCTTTGCACATTATACATAAGTAATAGATAGTAATTTTTACACACAAAAAGATGATGGAACTTATATGATACGGCAGCTTTGGCACAGTGCTATATCCGCAAAGAACTAAAAAAAGGTTAACGCGATAGACGACCCTCATGATTATCAAGGAAAAATAAAACCCTTATATGCTAAGTGGCATCTTAACTCTCCTTCCTACGTCACAGCGTACCAGAATTTTTCATTTATTCGTTTGTTCCGGATTAAAAACGTAGAATCCTTAAGCTACAGGTTAATTTGTGAACGGTGTATCTCGCACAACTTCTCTCTGCCTATGTTTTGCGATAAATTTCTAGTGAGAAATTGATTAAATCAGTTTTCTCTGGCAGTAGAATGACTCGGTTGTCAGGCAGTAAATATTATTCAAAATAGTTGCATGGCATTTGCTAGGATAAATTAGTGAATCCCTTTTTTATATCAATAGCCCTTCACGTTTTTGCACGAATCAAAAGACACTTGGAAAGTCTTGCACTCTTGTTCCTAAATTCCAAAATTAAGAACTTGACAACTCAACTCTAGCGGACAGGTATCCCGTGATGAGGTCTGAGGCGAAAGCTGTTTTACTGCTTCTTGAGGTCTTACCTGTTCGGTAGTTTTGTTAGTTGGTGGAAGTCACTCATCCCCGGTAGACGTGTTGTTACATTCAGTTCGTATTTATGTGGTCGTGTCTGACTTAATACTGTTATTCCCCCATTGTCAGTGGGAAGAAGCTCTGAGAAACCCCAAGACTGGCTGGTATCAACCAGTAACTCGAGAACGCTCTTGGGAGAAGGTCAACAACCGTAAGTGTCTAGTGAAATCGAGTTTTGCAATGTTGCTTGTTTGTTGAGATGAAACGGATAAAGGTTTACTTCCTTGTTATGGAATTATATAGTTTATTTACAATATGAGCATAATTACCGTACTATAGAATGTAATTGCATCGACTTTTGTGTCAGTATTAGCATGTTCTTTTGATTAAAATATAGATTTTACGTGTAACCGGATGCACGTGAAGCGTATCAGAGGATGTCAATTAAAGCTGTTGGGAGATGGCTGGTTTTTTTTTCTATTATGGACACCGTGTTAGTTGGATGGGCCCATTACTACGTAATCCAGTAATTAAACGCATGTTTGGTGTTTATTGGATTGAAGTTTGTGTTCCATGTTTTTCTTGAAACAAATCGTATCTTCACGGGATACAATGATGAAAGCGATGGAAATCATAATTTTATTATTATTTTTTTTTCATTTTATCCCTCCCCAGTGACCAAGTTTTTAGATAACCCAGAGTGTAAAGCGGAAGTTGTTAAGACTAGAAGAGGCCACTTGACTCATCGTTAATTATTTTCCTTTCAAACGGCGAAAAACCAGCTGTGGGTTTCCCATGTACCATTGTCGAGAAGGTGGGTTGGTAGAATAATTAATAGTACCCCCAATATCGTGAATTATTCATAGAATTAACCCCATTTCCCCTTAATTAGGCAGGGAAGTTATGTTCATCTAAGAAATCTCTCTCTCTCTCTCTCTCTCTCTCTCTCTCTCTCTCTCCATGCAACTATATTCATATACTACTTAATATATTGTATATATAAACACTAATATTTTTTACATATTCATATACCACATATCAGTGTATACTTAAACGTATAATTATTCACCTCCATTACATCAGTGTAAACATAATTGCTTAAATTACATATGCATGTGTATACGTCTATTTGTGCTAATGTAAAACCGTTCAGTACGGCGCCTTAATTGATTAAGCGCTATGCAATGCTTGACATCTAACCTAGTTTCTTCCTGGAGCTCTTGCTTGTGAAACTTTCCTCGAGTGATTATCATCTTCGTGTTTGTGGGTCACACCAGTTCTGCCTTACGTTTCTACTTTTCTCATTGCTGCTAGTTATTTTGTTCCTGTTTGTTTGCATCTTGTATGTAAATAATTATGGCCTTTTCAGACGAAATATGACAAAAGTTAATTCTGCACCCATTCATGTGCCAAGTTATTTTATTCATTTGTTCAAGTCTCTAAGTCAGGTAGAAAAGTTCCCGCAAGATTTCATGGAAATGTCAGAGTTCGAGCGAGATTTATAGATTCCGAGAATAGATACGTTTTTGGTCATCCTTACATTTACTTGAAGAGATAATTGCCCAGACTGATTCCTTACAATTGGCAAATAAAAAAAATAAGTCATAAATTTTAAAGACTATAATTACCCTGTTTACAATGCATGTAAATTTGCCCTGCAATTTTCTTCATTAATATATGTATATTGAGAATTCTTAACAGAGCTAACAAGCAATTCTTAAATCACCATAACTGTAAGTTAGAAAGTTGTACCCGCTTTGGCTCGGATGGGAGTGGGTTATCCGAATTATTGCTCCCGATTCATGGCACCCATTGTGGTCCTTTTCCTGCGGTACTCCAAAGTGTTTATCTAATCAACGTCAATGTAATACTTCCACCTGCACCTCGAGCCAAGCCTCTTGCCAAGCAGTGGTATTGGTAATACTTCAAGGGTGATAATATAGATGTCCTTTGAGTAGATTTGTCGTCTCTAGTTTTGTTTTACTTTAGAAGTTTCCTCCCAGTGACGTGTTAATATCCGCCTTAAGCATTTTTGCGCTTGACTTGGAATAGTTATTTTGTTTTTTTACCCTGAATTTCAATCCTTATATGAACTCACTCTCTCTCTCTCTCTCTCTCTCTCTCTCTCTCTCTCTCTCTCTCTCTCTCTCTCTCTCTCTCTCTCTCTCTCTCTCTATTTGTAGTATCAGAATAGTATTAATTGGACCGTGAAAGACAGCACATTCATTTGTAGTTAGTGTACAAAGAAAGAAAGAATGGATTGGCAAACCAGAAAGCACACTCAGATATGAGAATCGTTAATAACGATAAGATAAGAAATTTTAAAGGTATGTTTCCTTTTATCAGTTACACACAGTTGGCAAACGACGTGTCATGCACTGTAAGTGTTAGATATCAATTCAGAAAGGCTTTTACTGCACCGCCCGATTATCATACGTAGATTGTTTTACTACTACTACTATTATTATTATTATTATTATTATTATTATTATTATTATTATTATTATTGTTGTTGTTGTTATTGTTATTCATGATAAAGGGCTCCAGGGAATTACTTATCTGGCCTGGTGTTTCCGCAAACCACACCGAATGCTATTGTTTTTTTCCAGTCCTGATGTTTCCGCAAACTACACAGAATGCTATTGTTTTTTTCTTCTGTGAACTATTGTCTTATTACTATACACGGCATCATCACCTCACCATTTGGTAATTTAATTGCACAAAATTCTTCGTTGCTTGTTTCCTCTTATGTGCCAAATATTTTGTAAGTTCTCTCGGTTGTTATTTTTTTTTTATTTATTTGCTTTTATTTGTGGGAATTGTAAGTAGTACTTTAGCAGCTTCTCGGCCATTTTGGCTTGTTCCATGTTAGCGCTATCTCTTTACGAATAATATTTAACGTGCATACAACGTTTTACTTTTCGGCCATGGAAACAGTTATGTTCTTTTTCATATGAGCAAATGTGGAATATGGAAATAACGAAGGAAATGTCATATCCACAAGTGATTAATTAATGCCAAAGGTTGATGGCCGGACACCATTCCATAAGGAACATGTGTAGACCAGGGACGTGGTAGGAAGAGAGCAAAATGAGAAAGTAGTGCTAATGGCCCAACCTTGTGGGAACCGATAATAAAAGTATGGGAAATACAGATGGTTGTGAAATTAAGAATACTTAAAGCCTAAAAAATATTCTCTAAAAAGCTGCCACCATACATTAGAAAAAGGGCCTGGAAATAGGATACGGTCGGGGATTTTGAGAAGAGGAAGAAGTATCCTGAATGTAAGAGCAATTTTAAGAGACGGGCCTAGTATCTTAGGGGAAAAAAATACTATTTGTTTATTAGATACAAGCCTCGCTTTAGCTGCAAGAAAAAATGTGTGAATTATCTCAGGCAAGTGTTAGGTAATTTTGTCCAACAAAATATTTCTGGTTAAGTAGATAGAGGCATGTGGCATTTGTTTTTAGAGTAGTATGTCATTCTAGCTATAGACTTTTTCCATTTAAAAATAGTCTAAGGAGATATAGATGAGACTTTTAGCCAGTTTCCGCTCATCCTGCGACCCACCCAGTCGATTGACTGGAAACATGATCAAGTTTTCTCTCTGGGATACAGAACTTTAGCACTTACTTTAGTTAGCCAAAGGGCTTTACTGTCTTAGTATTAGCTCTTTGAGCGTGGTGAAAGCCACTGAGCTACATAATGGTTTTATTGTTACGTTTACTCTTACCTAAGTATAGCCTTATTTTATGTCGAATTATTGCTTATAACCCAAAACATCAAAACAAGTGAGTTGTTTATCGCTTCTCAATTAGAGTATGATGCTACTTTTGCTTACCTAGTAGTCTATTGTCTTCCTGAAATAAGTCGGATGCAATCGGTTCCAACGGACGAGGAAGCCCTCAGGGACTAGCTTACCTTGATCTGTTTTGGTAACTTCAGAGGATGCGCATGTTAATTAAACGGTTAAGTTGCTTCCTTATTTTGAAGTGCAACTCAATATTTCATTAACTTGATATTGTACTCTTTACATAATCTCTCTCTCTCTCTCTCTCTCTCTCTCTCTCTCTCTCTCTCTCTCTCTCTCTCTCTCTCTCTCTCTCTCGTACAGATGGTTACTCGTAATTTAATTTAATTTCGTTTTGTTTATGACGAATAATCAATTTTTTCAATATCCAATGGGTGTAAGGTCTGAATAATCTTCATAAGATCTGTACATATGCCAGAATATCCGGTTGTTCATAGAGACTTCATTTGTTTTTATATAGCCTAACGAAAGGGATAATGGAAACAACGAAACATACACAACTGTACTATTTAGACAAAGGGCCACAAATTGTTTACAATAATTCCAATCCTTTATCTATTTTCTTTTCATGAAACTTAAACAAAGAATGATGCCCAACTCGGCTATACATTAGTTTCGTGGATAAGTATATTCATGTCATTAATAGTGGAAAAATGCTTATCATACAGTATTTGGTGAATTCTATTTTAATTTTATATTGTGAGATTTAAAATTAGTCTTGATTGTGCTCTGTCATGTGAATTTGTTTTTGATATAGATGAAAAATCATGAAGATTAGACTAAAGGCTGGCATGAATAGAATTGAATAAAACGGATTGTTTATCAAACCAATGAAAGGAGGATCGGTAACGACAGCCACAAGCAGACGCGAAACGTTATCAATAGCGCTTTGTATCTCTTCTCAAAGCATACCAGGTACGTGATGCCAAAGGCTGTTTTAGAATTATCTATGAAGGGATAGACACTCGCTTGTTGTCGTCTTGTGACATCGCTTACTGTAAAGTAAAAGGGTTACGGATTAAATGTTGTGATGTGCGTTGACAAAGAAGGCTGGGTCAGTTTGCATTTACTTAAGCAAGTGACATGGGGACAAGAGAGATTGCCATGGCTTATATCAAAGAAAAACTCTGTAGATGAAATAATAGATTCGTAATTTGTCCGTTAATGAGAGAAAGTTTTAACTGAAAAAAATATAACTAGACGACTTTGGGATGTAGGACTGACTGACCATCTCTTAAACTCAAGGTCACCAGAAAGTATAGCTTTTTGTGTTTGGACTAAATGACCTTCAAGGGTAATTGCAAGGTCCTTTAAATATTAAAGGACCTTGGGTAATCGAATAGCGTAACGAACTACTTCGCTTCAAGATAGTTTTATTATTTATTTCTTTCTTTTTTCAGTTTTATAATAAAGGAACTAGCGATGATTAAGAGTTGGTGCAACAGTCTCGGTATTTCACCGTAATTAGCATTATAAAAAAATAATGCATTTTATGAGAATTAGTAAGCCTGTTATACTGTACACTTCTAGAGTTGTTCGGCAGGTTGTGTGATTGTTACGTGATAAGCCAAAATCAGTCCTTATTTAATCCATGTCACGACAATTTTGTGAATTATAATTTGGCTTAATTTTTTTTTCCACCATGCGATACGAAGAGCATGATTTTTTTTTGCTAATACAGACCAGATTAAATGTCTTTGCCTAATCATCCATTGATGGTTTATCACTTGTAAGAGAAGCATTTTGTTTTTTTATACATATTACAATAGTAGTTACTCTAATAACAGTAATAAGAACACTGAATTTCTGCATATGCATATTTTTGGTATGGTTATCAGATGTATGTATATGCTAGAGCAGCTAGAAGCTCCTCCCTCTCTTATAATTGTTTAACAGATCTACAAATTAATGAATGTCTGTGGATTTTAATTGAACAAAACTGATCTCGTCTTATTTTTCCAATGCTTTAAAGACTTTTTCTTTAAACTTGCACCCGACTTAAAAGCAATTAGGCCTGTCACCTGAAAAAACAAACTTTTTATCCGCAGAACAGTTAATCAATTGATTGAAAACTGTTATTGTGCGTTGAGGTGCCTGGTATGTTTATTCGTTTGAGAATAGTCGACTGAGATACTGAGAAAAGAAACTGTTCCAACAAAGCGAAGGTCATTGCCGAGGTTAGACGATGAAAACGTGTATCCTTACGAGATAAGACCATAGTATATTCTTTGTCCACTGCAATTTAGCAAATCGTGCCAGGTAACTTTAGAGTATTTTTATAAAGTTTCACTCAAGTAACTCGGTTGTATTTCCCAAGTTATACGTATGAGGTTTAGTTATTTAGTTTAGTAAAGTTTTCTTTTAAAACAGGACCCTCATTTTTTTGTTTTTAGTTATTTGTAAACGACTTTCATCGAGGGAGTACGTACGTATTCAATCAAATTGTTCCCGAGGTATTGCTAATTCAGAATGAATTAGTTTCGTGGTTTTGTGAAAAGTCAATCGAACAGTTGTATATATTTTCCATTGTTTCTTGCACGCACAAAAGTCTTCCTTGATATTAATAAAGATAACCATATCTGAATAATTACCATCGAGCTTTACTTACGTTCATAACTTGGCCAATTCAATAGCTTAAAATGGTTTTCATTCAAACCAAATGATATGTAAAGTCGTAAGATGCAGTTAAGATTTATGAGGACGGGTGGTATTTCATGGGGTCTAAATACTGCAAACTAACATCCTTGGGCCAATTTTGCTTCTACCTGCGACTTTGAATTTGTTCTTTAAATATTGGAAAGGGGGCCTTTTAGGTTGTAAACTGCCTCAGGGTGTTAGTATTTAGCCTTGGCTTAGGTGGTACTATACCAAGGCCCTATCGAGTAGACCCTATACTCAAACCAGGCCGTCGTGAGGGTTTTGTGGGATCAAAAGTCATTTATGTGCTCGCCAAACTTCTATTCCAAGGAAAATTTCATGACAAGCATAGGTCTGTTTATTACAAAAACTAGCTTGAATTACTCCGGAATATTTCAAAATATTACGTATTTATAAAATCAATACAATCTCAACATATATGAGAAACGTGGCATGCATAGTGCAACACTACAATCTCGATTCTCGGGTAAAGTATTGGAATCTGCATCTGTCAGTAAACCCCTTGTTAATCTCTTGTGAAAGGTCAAATTTTAGAAGCGCTCCAGCCTCTAAAATTTGACCATTCACAAGAGATTGAAGGTGAGGAAGGAATTCTGAAGTTACTTGAAAGCTAAATATGAATGGGAGATACTACCGCTAGAGTTGTTGGACCCTTTGACTAACCAGGTAGAACTATATTGGATCCTCCTCTGGTTACGACCCATTTTCCCTTTGCATGTTCTCCTTAGTCCTCATACAACACTTGAGATTACCAAGCAATTATTCTTCGCTCAAGGGATTAACTACTGCACTGTAATTGTTCAGTGGCTTCTTTACTCTTGATAAGGGTAGAAGAGAGAGACTAGCTATGGTAAGCAGCTCTTCTAGGAGGAGGATGCTCCAAAATCAGACCACTGTTCTCTAGTCTTGGATAGTGCCATAGCCTCTGTGTAATGATGTTCCACTGTCTTGGGGTAGAGTTCTTTTACTCAACGTAACACTTGGGAACACAATTCTTTCTTATCTTATTACTCTCTCTCTTTTTTAAAAAGTTTAAATAGTTTATATATGAGAGATTTATTTTAATGTTGTTACTGTTCTTAAAATATTTTATTTTCATTGTTAATCACTTTACCAGTAGATAATTTTTCTTTATTTTCTTTCCTCATCGGGTTATTTTCTGTTAGAGCCCTTGGGCTTACGGCATTCTGCTTTTCCAATTAGGGTTGTAGCTTAGCTAATAATAATAATAATAATAATAATAATAATAATAATAATAATAATAATAATAATAATAATAATAATAATAATAATAATAATTGAGGAAAAATTAGAGTAAACCATCTTGCCAAGATCGGGAATATGTTTTTCGCTTTTTAGATGTTTCAATTCTCTTCATACAGTTGCGTTCGCTTGTTGGTAAAGTTGAAAGTATATTATTTTAAAAGGACTCTTTTCATTTCAGTTGAGAAACGCGGAAGCCTCATACTCTGATGTCATGCTTTCGATGCATTGAACCGAAGGCAAAGACAATGCCAGGATGAAGATGTCAGGACGAGCGGTCTTTCTCAATGGGATTTTCCTGTTATTCGTCGCATTTCTAGTCTCACTTCAGATATATCTTCAGGTAAAATGATTTTTTCCTTTAAATTTTGTATCATTGTCTTGATATGATGTTTTGACTCTCAGTTCGATTTTCTTAAAAAAAAAAATCTATATCAGTGAAGGTAAAGTATGTTTGACATGATTATCTTTCGTATTGGGGATTTTTTTGTGGTTAATTTTGAGTGTGCGTGTGTTTTTTTAAATATTTCTTACCATAAGCAATCAGTAGGCATCGGCTCAAATTATAATGCTTGTAAAACCGGTAGATCAGCAACTTTTTAAGTTACTAGCCAAAGTTCGTAATGAAGAAAGGATAGCATAATAAAATTTAAACAATAACTAAAAGTATAAAATACATTTAGAGATCCAAGAGTAGAGGATTGCTTCAATTCTACATATACCTATCCATCAACAGTTTTTATCCACCAACTGTTTTTTCTCATCGTGAAATTCAGTTAATTTTGTAACAGCGCGAACAAAGAAAACTTCCTTGTACTCTGTAAAGTTCTCAGCCCATTGACCATTGCAAAACCTGACCAGACCAGGAAGAAACCACGCCCAGTTATATGGTTAAGTTAACCGTAAGAATGTTTTAACTTTTTTTCCCAACGTTGAATACGAATGAAAGGTCAACGTTGGTTTGTTGTTACTTATTGTTGACTTTTGGTATTCAGAAAGATCACAAGTTTTAGTTTTCAAATATATGTCGTTGTAAATATAGTAACATTTCAGTCTCCTCGTATGATCCTGAGAATGGGTCAATATGATCGCGCAGAACCACTTTTAAGGTTATGATTGACTTATGTAAAGGATACTGAATTGCCGGTACGTTAAATATGCTACTCGTTTCTAATTATATTTAGATTTAACGATATTTGAATAAC
This sequence comes from Palaemon carinicauda, assembly GCF_036898095.1. Lineage (NCBI taxonomy): Eukaryota > Metazoa > Arthropoda > Malacostraca > Decapoda > Palaemonidae > Palaemon > Palaemon carinicauda. The sequence goes on along the minus strand of NC_090738.1, from coordinate 24,494,077 downwards.
TGAAGGTTATGCTCAGTTTTCTTTTTTGAAATAGCAGTCTCTGTCAGGGATAGGTCTACTCTTCCAAGAAAATTATACTTAACTTGTTTAAATTTTGTCTCCGCCATTCATTGCCATGAAAAAAACTATTTATCGTAATCAAAATCCAAGAATGGTAATGACACAAAACACTGGTGCTTTGGTTTGCCTGTCCTTCCGGCCGCATTAAAAAAAATATATATTTTCAATACCATTTTCTGTAGTCTTTCGTATCCGTGCTTATCGTACTGCAAAAATCTCCGAATTGAGCATATTACGTTTTTAATAATTTATTTAATGGTACCAGATTGGTCTTGTTGATACCATTATGGAGTTTTAAAAGGCCTACAGTATATCCATAGCTACAGAAAAGTTTTTGATGCCAAGCTGGGATCCTAAGCTAAGTCGTAGAAAATGGCATTTGAAATTTGGTTAGGAAGTAAAAAAAAAAAAAAAAACAAAAAAAAAAAGAAAAAAATAAAATTTAGGGGTAGGAGACATGAAAAAATGCAATATCTTCATAATTATTTGGAATGTTTTAACGAATGGCCAGACATTGTTTCCTTTGAGCCAACCCCTCTAACATCAAAATCCATTTTATGCAAATTAGGTAATTATCTGGGTCACAAGAGGTCATGAAGGCAATTTTTTTTTACCATTGTTTAAATATTTGAGTGACTATGGAGTGTGGGGGGTACAAACCTTAAAAAAATTATGCTAGATAAAATGGTTTATCATACTGCTAAAGATTTGCATAACAATAAACTGAGAACATTTATCATATAATATGGTTAACTAACCAGACATCTTTAACCTTTTAACCTTTTGGTGGTACAAAAAGAACTGGCCCATTCTCCACTAACTGGGAAATCAATGGGTAAGGAAAATGAAAATCTTATAACTGGAACTTTTCCGAATAACTGAACAAATTTTCTCTTAACTTGTGAATGATTCTATTCTATCAATCAGGACCTGTTATGCAATTTAGGACCATATGTGGGTCACTAGAGGTCAATGAGTTACAATTTTTGCTCTTGATTGAATTTGGGTAATGACTGTAGAATATGGACCGAAGCCCACAGTGTATAAAAAGAAATTCTGTTATAAAAAATGGCAGTTTTATAAGCTACATGTAAATAGTTACTCTAGAATAAATTTGATATAAAGTAGCAAAGCCTATTTTTATAAGTACTATTCAGAATTGCTACACAAAGTACCACTTTCTTGTTTGTAATCCTGTCATAGGAATATATACTATGCCAATGGATTCAGTTCCTGTCTGTCATTGCTGGTAAAAGATAAGCATTTTACTGGTGAATTTACCACTTTTCACTGCCTTTGGTGAATTCAACAAAACTTCTTATGCACCAAAAACATTCAAGACTACACAAACCCTAGAATGTTTATTTATTGGAAAGCTCTCATCAATAATTTTTCAATGAATACAAACTTCCTTTGGTCTAGGGATTTTAAAACTAGTTTCATTTTTTCAAAATTTACCCAGTACGTAGTACACGTTTATACATGTACATTACTGTACACTTGCCAAAATATATTCCTTCATTAACGCAATGCTTATACTGTACTGTGATAGAAACCAAGGAAAAACTAATAAAGAGTACCGTGGGTTACTTAGTGTGTTAGTCGACTGTGCAACCCATTGCCCATTGGCTAATGGGCAATGAGTTGGTAGGTTTGGAGTTAACCCACCCTAGGGCAGCAAGTTTTTGCGAAATCTTGCTTTTCTCACCTGTCTTGCGTAACCCCTGCGAATAAGGAGGGCTGACTTTCTATCATTTAATATTTTATACCAAATTTATTTTCGAGTAACTATTTACCATGTAGCTTATAAAACTGCCAATTTGTGTAATTTCTTTCTATATAGTGTGGGCTTCGGTCCATATTCTACAGTAAAAGTTGTGACCCCTTGACCTCTGGTGACCTATGGACCAAATTTGTATAAGAGATTCTAATTATTAGAATCATATGCAAGTAAAAAGTGGAAATTTGTTCAGTTATTCTGGAAAGTTCTGATGTTATGATTTTCATTTCTCCTATCCATTAATTTTTATGATTTCCCAGTTAATGAAAAAAAGTGTCTTGATTTTTTTGCACCACCGCATGTATAAGCATATTATATGATTATTGAACACGATTTATTATTAAGTACTGTATCTCTTTAGCAATACGATAAACCATTTTGTTTAGCAGAATCCCTCTTTTTAAGGTTTGTACCCCACAGTCAACGATTATTCCAGGATTCTAAACTGGTAAAAAAATTGTCCATGACCTCTTGTGACCTTGTTAATGACCTAATTTGTATAAAATGATTTTGATTGTTAGAGGAAACATAAGCAACATAATTAGTGGTTTTAAGTTAAAATTTTCAAAATAGTTGAAGATATTGGATTTTTTGTTTCCCCTATCTCTAGATTTGTCCATTTTTTCATTTCTAACTAAACTAAAAATGCCATTTTTTACCACTTAACTCTGCATCCCAGATTGGCCTTAAGGCTTTTCTGTAACTATCGACATAGGCCTTTGAAAAAAAAAAGATGGCTTCAATTCCTCCTAGGTGGTACCATGGGTCATACTAGAGAATCTAGCTTATGTTTCGCTACACACGCTACTTAGGCTAGTATTTTAACGTTATTTTAATTGTGTTCTAGCAAGATGACATTTTTGCTTGCTTCATGAATTAGTTCCATGGGCTAGTATTTACAATAGTTTATAAAAGTTTGGATTGTAATTTATTTTGAAGTGCGTTCCAAATTCAGTGTTGCTTGACTTAAAATGGTAAAACAGAAGACCAGCTAAATAAATGTAATTTCTATCATAGTACTTGAAAATATTGTATAATTGACTTAATAAAACTAATGTATTGATATACAAACTTAACAAATGATTGAATACACACTTAACAAAGGGTCTAGTTCAAAGGTGAGTTGTAGCTTGAAAGCTTTGTGCTCTAGCATCTGTTCTAACTTTAGACTTTGCTTCCATTTCCAATTACTGTATCATAATAGATATATCAAACCCATGTTTCTACCCTAACCTATAATAATTAACATGATAAATAAAAGAAAAGCTTTGATATCATTGTTTATTACAATATGGAAAAATAGATTATCAAGAGCTTTAGAATATAAACAGGCCATTATTTTGTTCAAACAAGTAACTTACGACCAAAGCTAGGAAGCATCATGGGCAGCACTTTTTTCTGAATTGTCTGGTGGGAGAAGGGTTCCATGGCAGGTGCTATGACAATAAAAGGAAAACAGGAATCCATTTTATTAAGCTCTGTAACTCTGGTAATAGTGGTTTCTGACAGTTGTACAGGTATTTGGGATTCAAAATACTGTACTATATATATAAATATCTATTCAATTATGCAAGTTCTAATGTCCTACCAAATATTATATTACTGTATTTTATAATAAAACTCCTAATGGAAAGACATGCAAGCACACTTTCTTTTTTTCTTTGAAGTAATTAAGGACTGCCATGAGAATATTATCATGACATACTTATACATGACAGTACAGCAGTGTTCACAATTACTAATAATAGTTTTACAAAACTTTTATATACATTCCTTGAAAAGGGTGCGACTTGCAGGTAAACTCCACACATTTATTTTATTTACAAATAAATACTTTACATAGTTTGTCATCAATATGTGAATTTTTATATTGAATAAGTTATTGTATTACAAGTAGGATTATATATAAATTTTTTGTCCTTTTTATTAGTTATATTGCTGTAATGTAGACTAAAAAAAGGTTTTAGTTATGATTTTTTGTACCATAAATGTATAGGCTTACCATATATTATATTTATGTTCGTAACTTTCCAGTATGTCCAGAGAAATATTGGAGAAGCGGCTTCTGTAGATGTAGATAACATTGAAAAATCATACCAAAGACGGTCCGAAGATTTTGTTGGAGGAAATATAGTCTCTCAAATAGGTGAGAGATACTGTTAAGTTTGTTTTCAAGTAGGATAACTTTTTTTTTTATTGCTTTTAATTCTAATTGTCTGGCATTGTTAATTAGGACTGAGTATCCTGCATCTCATAAGTCCTGCTATAATTGGAGATGTCATGAGATGCAGGTCATAAGTATGTGATGGGCCTAACTACTTTTTGTTAACGCTATTGGAATCCAGACTTGGCTGATTTCACCTTATATTGTATTTTTACCATTATGACAAAGATACAAGATGATGATAGAAATACCTCTTATGCTTGGTGATTTCATCACTCACCATAGGGAGTAGTTGAATTTTGTTTCTCCTGCTGATCTCTATGGCTTGAGAGTTTTGGACTTTGCTCATGAATCAGGTTGTGAGTAAAACATAAGTGAAGCTACTTGCATGTCTGGTAACTGCTAGGATATAGTATACACTGACTTCCCTGGTGTCGTAACAAGAATGGTTCTCCTGTTGGGATGTCTGATCATGCCTTGATTTTGTTAGTATTGTAATAAAGACTGAAGACTGAGCAGCCTGTTCCTGATGTGTCCTAATCGTGTGAGATGCATGTAAAATCTCAAGCAGACTGCTGGAATATAATTTTGAGATATCTTTAGCATTTGAATTGGTCACAGTTGTATAAAAGTGTTGAGCCTGTTGTTCTCTTGACTGAAAATCTGGTCAACATAATTGAGAGGCATATCCCAACTTGTGTTTTGACCATAAAACAAACCCTTTCTGATACAACCCAGAAATGTAGATGGTTAGTTACCATTAAATCTCCACTCTTTGGTGTAGACTTAACAGTTCCTCCTTTATTGAAACCAGATAGCTCTGTCAGAATTCCTAGCTCTCCTGATGAAGCACACACACCTGTTACGGGATCTGTGCAATGAGTTAGGGATCCAGCTGAACCTCCAGTAGTCCAGCCTCATCACCAAACAATCCATCAGGTATCTGGTAATGGACATAGAATCAGTGCAAGCCAAGGCCTTCTCTGTTGCAGATAGTGACAAGGTTCTGGATTATGTTAGCAACTTTTATGAAAAGGGACCTCCTACCTGCCTGGACGTGGCAGAAGTTGCTAGGTCACCTCCCCTCGTTAGAGAAATTTGTCTCCCTGGGGAGATTGTATCTGCAGTTAGTGTATTTGGCCCTTGAAGACCCAATGGTCTCAAGCCTCAGACCATCCTGCAACCCTGCTAAGAGTACCTCAAGAGGTGATATCAGACTTTCTGTGGTGATTGAAGGAAGAGAACCTGTTAACGGGAACACCCCTCCAGGAGTCTCCCCCCCTAGTTTGTGCTGTTCATAAATGTATCTCACCAGGGATGGGGCACATAAATGGAAAAGAAACTGATCTTGAGCCTATGGCCAGTGGAAGACAAGATCTTCCGCATTAACTTAATGGAAAGGAAGTGGTGCAACTAGCGTTACTCTACTTCACGAAGACTTGACAGGTCAATCTGTGGTATTGAGGAGCGACAACTCCATGGTGCTGACCTAAACTTCCAAATATGGTGCGTAGACTTTCTCCTGGTATACAATCAAGCTGTATAGATTCTCAAATGGACACAGTCCCATGTTCTCTCTCGCGGCGAGGTTTATCTCTGGGAAGAGCAATGTCATTGCATACCAGTTGAGCCATCGAGGGACGATAGTTGGTTCAGAATTGTCTTTGGTTCCTCTAGTGGTGAAGAGACATGTGACTTTGTAGGGTTCCCCTTCTTTGGATATTTTTGCCACCCACCTGACCCACAAACTTTGGGTGAATTGCTCTCCAGTCCCAGAGCAAGCTGCAGTGATGGAAGATGCATTTCATTACCCACTGGATGGTCTCAACCCTCTACGCCTTCCTGCTATTAGTTTTATTAGTCAGACACTGAACAGAAGCAGAACATCCAAGGGAGTCGGGAGTAACACTAGTTGCCCCAGGGTGGCCAGCAACATAGCGGTATTCAGACCTGCTGGAACTTCTCACGGAAATATCGAGAGAATTCCCAGAATGGCCAAACCAGCTACGCCAACCTCGCATAAGAAAGTTCCAGGACGCAGTACGTTGCCTGTGCTTTCACGGTTGGAGACTATCCAGCGTCTCCTTCAGAAGGAAGGCTTGTAAGACCAGCTGTGAAGTAGCTTTCCGGATACCTCCAAATGTCTTCCGCAGCAGTTTACCAGGCAAAGTGAAAATATTCTGTGATTGGTGTTGTAGGGAGAATATTGCTACACTCAAGGCCATTATTCCCATGATTGCAGACTTTTTGGTCTTCCTAAAGAACAAGAAGGCCCTTTCAGTCACTGTGGTGAAAACTGAAAAGTCTGGACTTCTCAGATTCTTGGTAACACTCAGCATTGATGAGTAGTTTTGAGCAGTCTTGCCCTCCTCGAGAACTGAAACCCCACTCCTGGAATATATAAGCCTATGCATAAAGCCTTAAACAGACCTTACCTTAGCCTAAAGACAGTCTCCCTCCTTGCCTTAGCTTCAGCCAAGAGAGTAGTTTTGAGCAGTCTTGCCCTCCTCGAGAACTAAAACTCCACTCCTGGAATGTATGAACCTATGTATAAAGCTTTAGACAGACCTTACCTTAGCCTAAGGACAGTCTCCTTGCTTTAGCTTCAGCCAAGAGAGTAGTTTTGAACAGTCTTGCCTTTCTCAATAACTAAAACTCCATTCCTGGAATGTATGAACCTATGCATAAAGCCTTAGACAGACCTTACCTTAGCCTAAGGACAGTCTCCCTCCTTACCTTAGCTTCAGCCAAGAGAGTAGTTTTGAGCAGTCTTGCCCTCCTCGAGAACTAAAACTCCACTCCTGGAATGTATGAACCTATGCATAAAGCCTTTAACAGACCTTACCTTAGCCTAAAGACAGTCTCCCTCTTTGCCTTAGCTTCAGCCAAGAGACTAGTTTTCAGCAGTCTTGCCCTCCTCGAGAACTAAAACTCCACTCCTGGAATGTATGAACCTATGCATAAAGCCTTAGACAGACCTTACCTTAGCCTAAGGACAGTCTCCCTCCTTACCTTAGCTTCAGCCAAGAGAGTAGTTTTGAGCAGTCTTGCCCTCCTCGAGAACTAAAACCCCACTCCTGGAATGTATGAACCTATGCATAAAGCCTTGACAAACCTTACCTTAGCCTAAGGACAGTCTCCCTCCTTGCCTTAGCTTTAGCCAAGAGAGTAGTTTTCAGCAGTCTTGCCCTCCTTGAGAACTAAAACTCCACTCCTGGAATGTATGAACCTATGCATAAAGCCTTAGACAGACCTTACCTTAGCCTAAGGACAGTCTCCCTCCTTACCTTAGCTTCAGCCAAGAGAGTAGTTTTGAGCAGTCTTGCCCTCCTCGAGAACTAAAACCCCACTCCTGGAATATATGAACCTATGCATAAAGCCTTAGACAGACCTTACCTTAGCCTAAGGACAGTCTCCCTCCTTACCTTAGCTTTAGCCAAGAGAGTAGTTTTGAGCAGTCTTGCCCTCCTTGAGAACTAAAACTCCACTCCTGGAATGTATGAACCTATGCATAAAGCCTTTGACAGACCTTACCTTACCCTAAGGACAGTCTCCCTCCTTGCCTCAGCTTTAGCCAAGAGACTAGTTTTGAGCAGTCTTGCCCTCCTCGAGAACTAAAACCCCACTCCTGGAATATATGAACCTATGCATAAAGCCTTAGACAGACCTTACCTTAGCCTAAGGACAGTCTCCCTCCTTACCTTAGCTTTAGCCAAGAGAGTAGTTTTGAGCAGTCTTGCCCTCCTCGAGTACTAAAATCCCACTCCTGGAATATATGAACCTATGCATAAAGCCTTAGACAGACCTTACCTTAGCCTAAGGACAGTCTCCCTCCTTACCTTAGCTTTAGCCAAGAGAGTAGTTTTGAGCAGTCTTGCCCTCCTTGAGAACTAAAACTCCACTCCTGGAATGTATGAACCTATGCATAAAGCCTTAGACAGACCTTACCTTACCCTAAGGACAGTCTCCCTCCTTGCCTCAGCTTTAGCCAAGAGACTAGTTTTGAGCAGTCTTGCCCTCCTCGAGAACTAAAACCCCACTCCTGGAATATATGAACCTATGCATAAAGCCTTAGACAGACCTTACCTTAGCCTAAGGACAGTCTCCCTCCTTACCTTAGCTTTAGCCAAGAGAGTAGTTTTGAGCAGTCTTGCCCTCCTCGAGTACTAAAATCCCACTCCTGGAATATATGAACCTATGCATAAAGCCTTAGACAGACCTTACCTTAGCCTAAGGACAGTCTCCCTCCTTACCTTAGCTTTAGCCAAGAGAGTAGTTTTGAGCAGTCTTGCCCTCCTTGAGAACTAAAACTCCACTCCTGGAATGTATGAACCTATGCATAAAGCCTTAGACAGACCTTACCTTAGCCTAAGGACAGTCTCCCTCCTTGCCTTAGCTTTAGCCAAGAGTAGTTTTGAGCAGTCTTGCCCTCCTCAAGTACTAAAATCCCACTCCTGGAATATATGAACCTATGCATAAAGCCTAAGACAGACCTTACCTTAGCCTAAAGACAGTCTCCCTCCTTGCCTTAGCTTCAGCTAAGAGAGTGAGTGAACTGCATGGTATATTTCGCCTTGTCGCATTCAGGAGGGCAGTGAGAACTATCTATTGTATCTATTGTTCCTGAATTTTTAGCCAAACTCAAAATTCAGTTGGTAATGATATCGGATTTGACTCTCTCACAACCTTATCTCTCATAGAGGTACAGTAATTGATGACCCGGATTACATGTTACGATGTCCTGTAAGAGCAGTACGTAAATTTCTAAAAATGACACTGTATCTCAGGCCTTGAATCTCCAATTTGTTTGTGAGCACTGGCTGTGCATTATAAGAGTGTATAGGAGTATAACGAATGGTGATTTTGATCAAACTTGAAACCCTAACTTAAAATATCCCTAATGCGGGTAAGAATGCCTTGTTTGTTGACTAATATATTAATTATATATTGCATATATTAATATTAAGTCCTTTAATGTTCATATTACTTCACCCTGGTAAATCTCTCTAGAACAGAAGGCCCTGCCTCGTATGAGCCGACTGCACTGTTCACAAATACAGTAATTCACTTTGATCTCTTGCTGTTACTATAGTAATTGCATCTTGGGCTAAAGGGCTGACCTCCTACAGCATGGAGACTTGCTCCCACCTAAGGAAGACTCCCCATTAAATGACTTGGAAGTTTGTATCTGTGTAGGAATAAACTTTTTATAATTTGTATTTTTCCTAGCTATACAAACCCGAGTCATTTACCAAATGTCCTGCCTGAGTCACCCTTCAAGTCTTTAACCAGAAGTGGTGTGATTTGACGCTTGAGACAATGACGCTTGAGACAAGTTTAGCCTGTCATGCGCAGTAGCGGCCAGCAATCTACAGATTTTTTTTTTTTTTTTGTCTGGCTGTAGAAAACAAAACCAAAGTAACCCCATTAAATGACTTGGGGTTTGTAAAGCTAGGAAAAATACAAATTTACATAAAATTTGTAGTATTTTTTAAAATTATAATTAGCTGTTATGGTGTATTACTTTTTTAATGCAATTATATAATCTGATAATTAGAGTTCACGAGGAATGTTTTTACTACAACTAGGGGTTTTTAAAGCTAGGAAAAATGCAAATTTATATAAAATTTTTAGTATTTTTCTTAAATTATAATTAGCTGTTATGGTGTTACTTTCTTAATGCAATTATATAATCTGATAATTAGAGTTCACGAGGGATGTTTTTAGAATTCCAGCCTTGTGTTTTTAACTGAAAAAAAGGGGAAATTGAACATTTGATTTAGGAATTACCACCAGGTGGAAAGCCAGAAATAAGTGTGCTGGCATTGGTCATTCTCAGTTCATGGGCTCTCAAGGAAGGTTTTAATAAAGTTCCAACATATATTGGTTACTTGTAATAAAAATGAATCTGAACCCCCTTTGGAAGCTGTTAGCAGATATAAAGCCATTTTGACATTCTCCAAGCAATTACTTTTTCAGTATTTGGGGTTTACTTTTTTCATATCTAAGCTGAGTTTTGGTCCAGCAGCAATACATTTTTGAGATGTTCAGGTAGGCACTACTTAATTAAGGGGGTCAAACCTATAATTTTTAAATCTGAATAAACACATTGGGCTAATGGTCTCGATGGAACATGCGACTTCTCAGGTCTGATTTCAGCACTTGTACAGCCACAGATACACCACATTGTGCTCATATGGTAATCAGTAAGGATCCTCTTTAATCAGGCACAGGCTTTTACTTAAAGCTTCTGCATGACATGTGGTAACATGCTCTCCAAACGCTAGGGATTTAGTATCCCTTGGCCTTGGAGAGCACGAGAGCCAGAAGCAGTTCATCGAAGGAAATCCACCAATGCTCATTTATCCTCTATATGGGATTATAATTCATCATCATCATCATCATTACTAGCGAAGCTACAACCCTAGTTGGAAAAGCAGGATCCTATAAGCCCAAGAGCTCCAACAGGGAAAATAGCCCAGTGAGAAAAGGAAACAAAGAAACAATAGTGTGCCCAAGTGTACACTCAAGGAAGAGAACTCTGACCTGACTGGTGAATATCCTAGGGACATGAAGGATTCTCTGAAGAATGAGATAATCTTGGGCCTTACAGCACCTAACTTGCTCAGTTACCTATGGAGGCAGAGATCTTCAGACTTAGTCAACGATCACTTTGCATCCATTCATGAGTTTATTGACCTTCGAAGGTAACTGCGACTTCTATCGGGAGAGGGACTGCCCATCTATTGCCATTTTGGCACCTTTCAAAGATCTAACAATCCCTTGAAGTGCTGCTGTTGGTTCTTTCTCAGAGTATCGTTAAGATCAAGTCCTATTTTTCGACCCAAGGAACTTTACACTCCAGCCGATCAAGTAGAATCTGACCCTCTCTCTCTCGACAACAGATATTCTGCATATCTGAGCAGGTGGTCCTCCTCCATTGACCATTATTTCATTGATAGCAGCGCAAACAACAGGGAATCGATAGAAGACTTGGGCACATATTTCTTGGACCAAGAGTGTACTGCCATGGAAACTGATTCCAGGACCACCCTAAACAGTTTCCAGTTTTGACCACTGATAAGGTGCAGTCATTAACTTTGCCTCAACCCAGAATTCGCGAAACGCTTTAGTATCCCGACTGTCTTCTTAGACAGAGACTTTCCTGACACTGCAGCCATCTTACCAATGGTTCTTTGGGTCATGAAGGAATGTGAGGAAGAAGAATGTAAAGTTCTCTGGCCTTTTACAATCTAATTTTCCTGTGAAGAAGTTTTGGGGCCCAGGGGCTGATCTTCCTCCCCTTCCTTGGCTCTGTTCAAGATGAAGTACTGGGTGGTCTGCCATCACGAAAGATGATTTCTTGAGCACAGTAAACCTGAAGGATATTTACATTCTAGATACTACTGCTAGAGAGTTATAGGGTTCTTTGACTGGCAAGTCAGTACTGCCTTGTATCCTTCTCTCTGGTTATGGTTCACTTTCCCTTTGCCTACACATACTGTACATTGAATAGTCTGGTATATTCTTTACAGATTCTCCTCTGTCCTCATACACCTGACAACACTGAGATTACCAAACTATTTCTCTTCACTCAAGGGGTTAACTACTGTACTGTAGTTGTTCAGTGGGTACTCTCCTCGAGACTTTAGCTATGGTAAGCAGCTCATCTAGGAAAAGGACACTCCAAAATCAAACCATTGTTCTCTAGTCTTGAGTAGTGCCATAGCCTCTGTACCATGGTCTTCCACTGTCTTGGGTTAGAGTTCTCTTGCTTGAGGGTACACTCGTGCACACTATTCTATCTAATTTCTCTTCCTCTTTTTTTGTTTAAGTTTTTATAGTTTATATAGAAAATATTTATTTTAATGTTACTGTCTTACTGTTCTTAAAATATTCTGTTTTTCCTTGTTTCCTATCCTCACTGGGCTATTTTCTTTGTTGAGACCTTTGGGCTTATTATATCATCCCGCTTTATCAACTAGGGTTGTAGCTTAGCAAGAAATAATTATAATACCATAAAAATACCCCCCATCCATCAGTCTTACAGAAATTACCACCTCCTCGTCCTCAGGGCTTTAGATACAGTTCAGAACCCAGAACTTTGGGATGTCTACAGCTTCCGAGTGCTAATGCTCTCTTCTTGTAGTGTCTACATGTATGATATTCCCCTTTTGGAATCTCTTAATGATAAACTTTAATATATCCCCCCCTGGAGGCTATGCTCCAGGACGAAGACAGTTGGCTTTCAATTTGCCATGATCCGAGAATCTTTTTCAATTGTTAATCTTGGTCTGCTGGCCTAGACTAAGATAGGGGACCGGAGTATACTGATAAAACATTGAAAGTTAGTATCGGCAAATGTAGTGAGATAGTGCAGGCACTTCCGCATGACTAAGAACTTCCGACTTAACGGTGGTATTATCATTTGAGACTTCTTTTGTCATTGGAAAACTTTTTCTATACAAGCTAAAATCTTGAACTAGTAATCACTCAAGGTTGGTTAGAATGGTTCCTGTTCAGCAGCTAGCAATTTCCCTACCTTCTGGTTTCATTGACCAGTAAATATGGGATGATCTGGCTTGATGGTTAATTGAAGAGATCTTCTCCAGGGGAGTTCCACTCATATCGCACCTTCAGGGATCCTGCTATTCACAGACTTATCCAAGGCAAGGTATAGGGCAACTGGGGAAACAGAACATGTTGGAGACCTACAAGTGAAGGGGTACTATTTCACAGACCCTTGGCGATTGGGCAAGAAGAGGTACGCACCTGGCCAGCCAGCAACACGATAGAGCAGTCAGCTAGATCCATTCCAAACAAGAGGAAGGAATGTTCTTACAGACATGTTAAACCACCAGTGTGTGAGGTCCCTATATTCATGCATGTAAGAAAGGCCTCAACATAGCGCCAGTTCACCTCTCATTTGATCAAGAACGTCCAGTATATAGTACACATCAGTTACTTCTGGATGCCTCTCTTTCCATCCGTTTACTTGGTTTACCGTCTGCTCAACAGCCTATTGACTAACGGCCTCGGGATAACCATGACGGCTCCCAGGTGCCACACACAGCATTATCTCCAGATTTGCTGAAGTTTCTCTTCGAGGTACCGGGAGAACTATCATCTGGTGTTAGTGGTATCATATAAGGGATTTTAATCTGCTAAAGTCCTCTCTGGACCGGATTGCGGTTCTCCTCTAACTTTGTCAAAGAAGCTCCTCTCAGTTTCTGCATTAAAGGCTGTCACTCACCCTTTAAACAGATCTGGGACTGAAGAGCTCTGATCCTTCTCCTTCAGCTCAGTTCTGTGGCACTGAATGATCTTCACTTTCTTGGGAATAGAGACCCTTTTGGAATGACGCTTGATTCCTAGTGTATCTTCAGTGGACACTGCAAAAACCCTTGATCGGACATCTGAAGAATTTGATGCCAACACTACTCGTGAGCCTCGACCTCTGTGATACGAATGGGCGTACTGTTTAGAATTTTGGATGTCACGAGTCATTCTCAACTAGGGGAAAGCTGCCTCTTCCTTTGATCTGGAGTTTGTCCAAGAGCCAGAATTTGCCAAAGTTCCTTAAGGTTTCTTCTTTACAAAGTTGGGCCCCAAATGATTCTGGATGTTCTGTGCGGACTTGACAATGCTACCTAGAGAACGGTGATCCCCTTTTGGAGCTCCAGGCTCTTTCCTGCACTAAAAGGGTAGAGATTTCCAAGAACATTGCTTCTTCTGACTCGTGCACCATCAGACGTGCTGGCCCAACAAAAAAGAGGGAAGGACTATTCTGAATAGAGCTCTCAAAGTTAGGGATATAGTATCTACTCTAACATTTATTAACAACCTATCGGTGGTGATAAGTCTTGAAGGAAGGAGTCTGGTACGACTGGGATCTTTAGTTGTCCACTACTAACAGGAGTTTACACACAGATTTTAGGATAATCTTATTTTTGGTTCTGTGGAACCTACTCCACTAGTTTTGCAAAGCTAGCTTCCTCATTGGACAAGTAGCCTCTCATAATAGATAAGTTGTAATGTAAGTTTAGAAGAAGGAAGAATGTCTTGCCATTTTCCTCTTTTCACCACCATTATGTGTTGGACTGAATGCTAGATGCAGGTGAGCCTCATAACCGAGTAACTAAAGAAAAGTTTGTCCTTCCATATGAAAGGGAGGATGGATGAAATGTTGCAAGTCCGTATAATAATGTCCATACATTCGCACAACATATCCTTATGAATAAGATTCTTCCACAACTGCCTGCCAGAGAAACCTGGCCTAACACTGGCGACATCTTCGTGTTCAGATAGTTATGAAGTTGACAGGAGTCCTCATTTTTGTTCTGCAGGACCAGATTGCATTGGCACGGTTTGGGCAAGTAAACCAGCCAGTTTGGTTTTAATGACTTCCTCCCTTTGTATTTAACTACATACCTTAGTCATCAAAGTTACTATACCCGCTTCAACCACCCCACAAGTCCTAATTTAGTCAAAGCGAAGGAAACTTTATTTAGGAAGTCAGCGGGGCCTACCCTCAACTTGGCTAAATTCATAGTCCTATTAAAGACCTTGGATATGATAGTAGAAAAAATACAAATTGTTTTTAAAATTGGTTTTTGTGTAAAATTATGAATGCTTTTCAAGGCCTACGATGGTGATTAAAAGTCCTGTGGCTTGTGGCAGTGAACCCAAGTGCCATTGGAAGATGCTTGCTATAGCAGCAGAGGAGATTAAACTCGACATGTTATTGGAGAAGCTATGCTGATGCAGGCACCATTACAACATCAACAACTGTTTGCTATATTAAGAATTAAAATAAAATGGCGATGGCAAGTCGCTTTTAACAAACAAGTGTAAAGGGTATCTTCCTACTATAAGACCATAATGAGAATGGAGTCTACATTACCCTTTTGGATCCATGACTCCAGGAAGAATATTTAATTGGATACCAACTCCATAGGATGATCCAATCTTGGACTACCTACGGCATCTCCAACTAAACCAACTTGATTTAATACCAGCAAGAGCTGGTTTTATCAATTTCAAATTTCAAGAGGTTGAACCTTAAGTGTGTCGAAGCTGCTTCTACTGACAAACCCACCACAATGGAGTACTTGACCATACTAAAGGAACAGGGTTTTCATGTGAATAAAAATCTTCATGGAGGAGACAGGCCTGTCTTGGGAACTGATTCCATTGCATACTTCAAGTATGAAAGAGGTCACAGCTCCTGGATATACCGTAGAGCGTACAAAACTATCCCCACATTTATAAGGAAATTAATGGATGACAAGAGCACCGACAATGGATTAATTTCGCGTGTTTCATCCCCCAAAGTTGACTTTATCTTGCAGAAATATTACTTAAGTAGGGGTTCTCATGAAAAATGCTGGAGACCATGCTATATTGACCTGTTGTATGGAGGGTGTAAAGATCAAATTCTTACCGTCGAATATCTTATCATTGGATTATGATAACTAGGCCTAATCACTGAAGGAGTATGGATGCGAGTACACCATTGCAACATATCTCCAATAGATTCAGAAGGCCATAAAGGATATTTCATTCAATAGATTCAGAAGGCCATAAAGGATAATTAGAATGAAATGTTGAATGTTTGCTGGAAGAAATAGCAGCCAGAAGCAGTCAACGTCTATAAAAAGATTCTCCACTGACAAAATCAACCACTGTAGGACTTGATGCAGCAATGCTGGCAAAAGTGCTAGGAAGTAATCAATATGACTACCGACTTTGTAAGTTAAGAGGATGACCATGAGGAACCTTGGGAAGAAGTTTTCCTAGTACTAGGACTCTCAACTCTAGAAAAATGGCTAAAGAACTAGAGAATGTCCGAAGATTAGGACTCTCAGATAATTCTTGCATTACAGATCAGAAAAACCCCTGTTGCCTCTTTAGTGGTTGCATGTTGAATAGTAATTGGATCTGCTAATGATCCTCATCAAGCTACTGAGAAAAATGCCTGTATGCCTTTTACTCTTCTAAGTAAAAGGCTTATGTGAGGCACTGCACAGGAGTCTGGATACCTGCGAAGGTCCTCGGCAACTGTCTACCAGGTTAAGTGAGCCACCTTCTGCAATTGGTGTCATGGAAGGTATACTTGAAAGGTCTGTGCCCCTCTGCAATTGATTGCCAATTTCCTGTTCATCCTCTATCGAGAGAACCTTTCACTCTCCTTGGTGAAAGGCTGTTGCTCAGCATGATTGAACCAGGTTTTGAAATTGTTACAAAGACATTTCTTTTGGGGAAGTTTTCTATGCTCATGAGGAGCTTTAAGCTCTCTTGTCCTTATCAGGGAATCATGCCCTAGAATGTTATGCCCTATAATCCCTAGGTCTCTCATGTGAGCCCTGTCAGATTGAGATATGTCAAGACTTTTCAGACTAGGCAAGCTTCTTGGTATCTTTTTATGCCAAGTGTCATTCAGTAGGATGGAAGGCCTCCTTCTTTGTAACGAAGTTGGTGGCCAAGACCTAGCATCCAGCCGTTTACGACCAATGATTTGAGTCCTCAATCCCTTCTCTACAAGTGACTAGTGAGGTTCAAGAGACTTTCACCTTCATCCTGTTAGGGCAATACGATGCTACCTAAGGAGCCATAGTACCAGAATGAGTTTCACAAAACCAGAAGGGTTAGAAGATATCAAAGAGTAGTTTCTATCTGTCTGCAATCAGTGAAGGGATGAAGAACCATCCTGGGCTCGAGTTAAAGAAGTCCAGGGCATCAGATCCCCCCCTAGAAGTCAGGGAAAATCTCTTGGTAGTGCAGGTCTTGGAGTCAGGAAACTTCTGACAAGCTTCAGTCCACTATCTTCGGGTATAAACCCATAAGTCCTTGGATACCTTTTTTTGGGCCTGGCTGTACTTGACAAGTTGGATAGTGAACTTAGCACCCTTCCTGGACAAAATGCATCTTATCCAAGGTAGCGATTACGACCTAAGTCTAGAGTGAGAGTTTCAATGACTGGCCTTCCCATAACTTGGGTTGCATCATTTGTACCATTACATGCTTGACAAGAAGCCAGATGTAGGTAAGCCTCAGAATAACTACTATTCTTTTAAGAAAAGTTTTGTTTAGTAACTTTCCCATCCTCCTAGATGAGGGAGAGGATGGATAGTATGTATCCAAACCTATTTATCCTAAATGATCATACATATCCTCTACATACATGAATGTTCTTCCATGACAGTCTACCAGTCAATTGGGTGGGGCCTAACTTAACACCTATGACATCATGCTTGGATGGTTGAAGTTGACGACAGTTGTTATTTCTGCTCCTATAAAAGACCAAGGGCCATGACAAATCCTGGTATAACTATCCAGTCAGTTTTGCTTTGAGGGACTTCTTCCTAAGGATGTCTCCTATTAAAGGATGATGGTTTGGATTCGTATAGAAACAAATTTTATTTTTTTCCTGCAAATTTTAAATCTTATTTTTCTTAACTACATATACAAACTGGAGTTTGTTACAATTAGACCCTGCAAGTCAAAGACCTATGGTCAAAAGTGAGTGAATAGCACTGTCTAGTGGACAGAACTTTCCCTCCTGCCAGTAACTACTACAATGTTGAAAGTTTTAATGGCCGTTTCTGCAGAGCTTAAGTCATACTCCTATTAAATTACTTATTTTTGTATAGCTGGGAAAAAAAAAAAGATTGATTTCAGCATATTATATTTCATTCCTTTCATAAATATTGAAATAATAATTATATAGGCGTGAGTTATATTCTGTATTGTAATTTCATCTTTTTGAAACTCCCAGGCATTGTTTAATACATGGCATGAAAATGATAAATTTTAAAAATGACTTATTTTTCCTAACTCTACAAATCTAAGTTTATTATATGGGTAAAATAATAGCAAAAGCCAAAATACACTAGTTAACGGCAGGTTAGTTACCCCGTTGGTCTCAGGGTGATTACTGCCACCCCTCCAGCTCACCCCAACCTCAATTGAATTGCAGCCGGGACTTATTCCAGGGTAGTAATGGCAGGAAAATTTGAGTAAAGAACTCTGGTTTGTATAGTTAGGAAAAATACAAATAATTTAAAAAATGTCACTTGCTCTTATACAAATACTGTAAAAGCTAGTTCTTCACTAAAAGACTCATCCTTATGAGGGAGGAAGTCCCCATTCCAATTGATTGGAAACTAACCCTGGAATCTCAGGCTTAGCATTCGATACAAGGTCTGAGTTCCCACACCTTGTAAATCAAAAAATGGCTGATGGTAATCACTGCCTGTGCAAGGTAAAGGGAGAAGAGATTTGAGCTGTACTTCACTGTGTTGAAACCGGCTAGACTCCACTGCTAATAAAAAGAAAGTAACAAGTTTCCTTGGTTCATCAGATTTTCCCTCTTAAGAAATGTGGGGAACAGACTCAAGGGTGTTTGGTACACTCTGTAGCTGAACCAAAATGAGGTTACCTATCTCTGATAAAGTCCAACTGGAGAGAGTTACAATACAGTAACCCAAGCAAAGGAAAATAGAAAGGAAAGGAAAGCCAATCACTCTTCACTTCCATCCCAGACTAAAATGTAACCTCAGCCCTCGATATGCAGATACTGGTACTCAAGGAAGGTAAATCCCATGCTTGGCAGCTACTACAGCGTAAAGTGAAGGTGTCCATAGTCTTGTGGGTCACATCCCTAGGGTAATGGGCTGTTTAGGTAGTGTGTCTTTCAAACCCCTGCCTTATCAGCGTGTGATACACGTTTTCTTGAAGGCTAAGGAGGCTGCAATGGCTCTGGATGCCATGGGCCTTGATACAAGAATTTGTTGTGGAGGATTCCAGGGATCTGGAAATAACTAGTAGATGGTGTTTTTTGAAATTTCTTCTTGATTTTCCCTGAGCTCATTAATAGGTTCTGCAGGCGAGGTCAAGCTATCGTGGTACGCTTAAGATAACTCCTCAATACCCTAACAGGACACAGTAGGAGCTGACCAGGATCAACAGATACCCCACAAAATAATTTACCTCGGTTGCTATCTGACAACTCAAAGACCATTTTCCACCAATTCTCCGAGTCCTGCTCAGCTGATCCACTATGAAGTTCCTTATGCCTGAGAAATTACATTGTCCTCTGCTCACTGAAGAATTTCTGCAGCCAGCTGGCAAAGCTGATGGGAAACTGTGCCTCCTTTTTTGCAGATGTAGGATACTATGGTGGTGGTGTTGCTCATCAGCACTAGGTAGAAAAAATGCTGCAATGATAACTTTGCTGCCTTCATCTTGAGAAAATGACCTCAGATGTCAGGATGCCTGAAAACTTTAAATCAATCAATCATCTTGAGAAAATTGATGATCTGCAAACGATTAGTTCCAACTACTTTCCTGACATTAACTGCAGGCCAGGGGGAGGGCACCCTTCAATGAAAGCATCCATGAAGAGACTGATTTCCGGGAAAGCTACTGCCCGGGGACACCCTCTTCTGAGATTTGACCGATCTTACCCCAAGTACATCAGTATCCGAGTCGGTGATAGGACAGAATTTTCCTTAATCACAATCCTCGGATCTTGAAAAAACTCGAAGCCTGTCTCAGTGATCCAGAAAGGTCTCTACTGAGTCTCTGAGCATCAGCCAGTTGTCCAAATACCATAGTAGACAAATCCTATTTGTGTGGGCCCAAGATGATATCTGTTCAAAGAACCTCTCAAAGATCTGCGGAGTTGTTAACAGATTGAAGTGGTGGACCTTGAACTGGTACACTCGACTCTACTACCTTACGCAGCCTCCTAGTTGCCGGGTGTATCGGGAACAAAGTATGCGTCTTTCAGATCTAGTGACATGAAAGTCTCCAAGTCAGATGGCTTGAACGACTGTATTTGATTTCTCCATCTTGAACTTGGTCTGCCTGATGACAAGTTCAGAGTAGAGGATCTCAAGCCTACAGATGCCTTCTTGACAAGAAAGAGTTGACTGTAGAAGCCAAGAAACCTGATGTTAACCCTCGGGAGAGCATTCTTTTCACTCATCTTTTGGATCTCCTGTTGGAGAGTGTGATGTTTGTTAGAACTCCCTCTGTATAACAACGATGTTATTGGTGGAGGAATTGGGTGGTGGTACTCGGACCGCAGGACATATATGGTACAGTCCTCTACACTGTATGACACCTACATCACCTCCAATTCCTCTGAAGCTATCCCCCCCCTTGTTGTGAGGTGAGGGAACTTCCAATCCTAATGCTAGTTCCTACCTCTTCTGTTACCTCTCCTCCGGGGTTGATCATGACCCTGTCTGGGTTGCAAAGGTTGGACTGGCTTTTTCTGGGTTGAAAAGGTTGAACTGGCTTTTTCAGTATAGACTGGATCTTTGATGCCTTCGTCATGATTTACTGAAAGTGAGCCAGTGGTCTGGCTGCACCCGAGATAGAGGGTTGGGGCCGTAAGAAAACTGCCCCCTCCATCACAGAGTACTGCTTTGCTTTCCGCCAGTTTTCTGTTGGTACAGAGATGTCATGCTGTGGAAAAAGAAGGGTGCTACAATGATGCATTCTTAAAGTTCATATGCCCCTGCTTTCCAATCTTCTTCAGGAATCTGGCAATGACTGCATCTCGGCATTTTAAAACCCAATTGGCCCATCAGCTGAAACATATAGTATTCCACATCCTTACCTCCTGAAAGGATGATGGCCAAACCGTATTTGACCAGTTGTCGATCCATGATGCAGCTTGATGAGTGTTAATTGTGATTGACTCCATGTTAGAAGCTTCTGCCTGGCTAAAGGATACAGGAATGGAGAATATATCTGGAGAGCAACCTGGGGTGAGCGTAGCTACCACAGGATTTAGAGAAAGAGGAGAACGATTAGCGTCCGATACACGGTACATTAATACTTCCTCATCTTGAGCATAGGGGTACAAATCAGACGAGAGGAGCCTATAGATCCTAGTAAATCTGGGTTTGACACCAGGAGAGTTGCACAACAAGTCAAAGATGGCTCTTCAATCCTACAGAAAAGGACACTGGTGACTCGCCAAATAGTTTAAAGTACTGCTACAAAGGTTGGCTCAGCCTCGTCATCCTTATACAGAGGACTTGGCCTGCTGGGGAAATATCACCAGCTGAAACATCCAACTTCCTGTCTGAACTGCTTTCCTCCTGGTCTAGGTCGTTAACATACCACTCCTAGCAATCTTCAGTCTGAGAAGAAACCTGTAGAGGTAATGGTCTCCTGCTTGGGTACTCGTCCTGAAAACCTGAAACTGCTGCTGGGGTCTGGGATTGTTGTGATGAGTCAACTTACACTTAGCATTAAGGTCTTTACTTTCCCTCTTGGCTTAGCGGTGAGAGGAGGAGGAACACACTGCTTATAAACCATCTCTGTATGTTCCCTGAGAAAGTGATGATTTAACCTGCAAATATCTGTAAAAAAAATCGCACTAGGAGATAGGAAGCCCTATACGTACGAGGTCTGGCATCTCCACAAGTGTTGTGACAGTTTTGACTCCTGTGACACTTCCTGGAACAAGATGGGTCTGGATCGACCTAGAGCGTTAGTTTCTTGAAGGTAGATGATGCTGCCCAATCCAAGGTTCTCAATGGCCAACGAAGAGTGATGGGGCAGAGTTCCCTCTGAAAGACATGAAGAAACAGTTCCTAGGGGTAGCTTACCTTTGCCTACTCTCTTTCTTGCAGGTGAGGGTTCAAGTTCCTCTGAATGGTGATGTTTAGGAGAAGGACTTCGAGAAGGTCTTGGTTGTCTGTTCGAAGTTCTAGTTGACTAATTGCTGGAGTGAAGAGATTGCACAGGAGTGTAGCACGGTAGGAGTAAGTTGCGTAATGATCAAGCAATTGCGGAGGTATGACGAGTAAGTGTGACGGCAAGATACGGTATGGACGGGATGGTTTAGAAGAACGCCTGGCATGGGAGGGCAAGCTCCGTCTAGCTTGTGAAGGAGAAGTCCCATCGTGAGCGTTGAGGAGAAGAACGCTTGTAATGCGAGGGTGAAAATCAAACGTAGCAAGATCTCTTAGAGCAACAGGATGGCAAGGTTATCTATGGATCCTCTGATGGAGGGAGGTACTGAAGGGTGACCTAGAGCCCTGATGTTGTCTGTGAGGCAAAGGGGAGGATGTACCTGGAGTGCCACAGGAGTGCAACTCAATCCTCTTTGAAGCCTGCAAGGGACTACAAGAGGGGGAGTTGAACCCCTTGCACGCAAAAGAAGCACTAGCAGGTAAGGTCCTATGACCCAAAGGTTTAGCGAGCAGAGGTCTAGAAGATGAAAGGCAAAAAGTTGGTTGGTGACCATCTTGCAGGAGAAGAATTAGGTCTTGCAGGTAGCATAGATCATCTAATAGAGAACAAGCCTAGCTCCCCTCTGAAGAGGATCATAGGTGAAGACAGCTTTGTGAGAAGGCATTGAAGAGCTGATAGGCTCTCCTATGGAACACAGAGTAGGTTTAACACAAGTTAACCGGAGGTGGAGACTTCAGCTGGTGACAACTTGCAGACACGCCTGCATGAACAAGAGCAGCACGCTGAGGAGAAAATGGCATCAAAGCAATATCCTGTCAATATTTCCTTCCATGAAACATTGGAGCTTCTGCTATGATGAGGAGCCTGGAATACCCAGGGAAGGCTACAACAGTCGAAGAGTGCATATCCTTTGTAAAGTGAGAAGATAAAGCAGTAGAGTCACAACGTCTCACTAGGGGGAAATGGCGGAGGTTCTCTGCCCCTGAGCTTGTCCACAAGTCGGTTGACTCTTTCCAACCACCCTCCGGAAGAAGTTAGCAGGGAAGAGTCCTAAAGGAACGTTCTTGGAGAAGAGGAGACCTAGACATCTTAAACTAAGAGGAAAACCTTTTTGCCTTTATTCTTCTAACTCCTGGTGAACACCACCCACTGGGAGGATGGCCACTCCCTACTCTCCTCACATGGTTTAATGTCTGAGCTTATGTGCCCTCGGCACAAGCGGCATAACTGATGAGGGCCTACCTTGACTTTGCTCATGAGTATCACACAAGGCTTAGGGGGAATCCCAAGATACATCGCATAATCACACACAATCAGCAAACACACAGCTGGAAAAAGGAAAAGAAAAAGTTAATGCAAAGAGGATAAAATTCTCACCCAAGAGAAACAAGTTCTATGATTGCTGAAATTCCATTTAGGTTTAAGTGAGCTGGATTGCAGCTGACGGGGTAACTACACTAACGGTCGTTTACAACTTGTAAAATTTTTAACTGCGGTATTCCAGCTTTTACCGTTATTCTACTCCTACAGTCAAGAATGAGAATGGGGTTTTTATTCATACAGGGAGTTTGTATTCATACAGGAACAATTGAAAGTTTATAATTTATATTACAACACTCATTGCAATTGGGAAAACTGAGCTAATAGCTCAGTTTTTCAATGGCCCAATAACTTCAACAGGGAGAGATGCAGACGTAGGTTTTAATAAAAAAATGGCCCAATAACTTCAACAGGGAGAGATGCAGACGTAGGTTTTAAATTTCTTAATTGAAAAAGCTATCACACTATGTAGTTTTCAACATAATTAGTGTCAAGTATTAGCCATAAGTTGTAATGTATTAGATTGCACACAATGATGATGAGGCCTTTCATTCTGATTTGTTCATTAAGACTTGTTAACAAGTGAAAGTAAAAATTTTAATTTTTAATCCTAGATCACATTGGTGAGGAGGTTGCTGCTGCTCCTGTGTTTCCTAACATCAGAAAGTCATTCCCCAAAAGGAAGGCTCCTTACTTGCGGAAAGGAAAGAAAAACAAAAAGAAGAAACAGAAGATGAAGAAAGGCAACCAGCAAAAGTATGGAGGATCTGTCAAGGAGGATATAAAATCAAATACACTTAATAAAGGGAAACGCCCAAACTTTATGAAACTTGAAATAGAGCAAGGGAAAAAGAGAAAGAATGCGGGTGGGCATAAAAAAGTTGGAAAGAAGTCGCATTTATGAGGAGTTAGTTTTCTTTTTACTATATGAAGGAAAATATATTTTTACACAATTGTTACATGAAGCAATTATTTTAGTGAGATAAATTATACGATGAGAGATTGTGCATTATAGTGTTAAGGTAAATCCTTTTATATAAATATTCTCTAAGAAAGATGTCAACTGGAAAACAGGGTATGTACTGTAATCATAATTATTGACATTTACATTACTGTACTGTATTTTGAAATATTTTCCTATTAGTTTTCTCTAGGCATCTATAAACTTATCTAGCATTTGTCTTCTATAATGAATTTTTTTTATGTATTTAGTACTTTATTCATTAATCCTCTTTGATTTACTCTAAAGTTTTTTTAAATGGTCATATGACAAATTTGTATTTTTTCCTAACGTACAAACTTTAGCTATTTAAAAGGGATTATCTTTTCGGGGAAGGTGAAATAGCGGTAGGGGTAGGAAGGGGAGTCAGGGTACCCGGCCACACTTCTCACACAACTGTGTATTTTGATCACTTGATTGCAAGAAGGGCTTATGGGGGACAGGTGATGGTGGGACAATTTGATTAAATAGCTACTTGAATGTAGGTTAGGTAAAATATAAATCTCTTCCAAATTTGTCATTTGTTCCTTCACTATTTGATAGGGATGACTCACCCATTAGGAGGGTGGAAGTCCTGACTAACTTGGCAGGTTTTTTACCAGGGGTTTTCTCGTACGTGCTCTGCACATGAGAGAAATCCTGACACATCGCTAAACTAGATGTACAAAGCACGGTTAAAGGCCTGAGCAATTTTGGTGAATAAGTGATGCTAGCAGTGTGGCCAATCTATGGAACACATTTTCAGAAACTTAGGAATCTAAGAAGTAACCAAAGACTTTACCCAATCCCACCTCACCCAATCCCACTTCACCAGGAATTATGGGGCTGTGACAAGTTTGTAATTTTATACAGGTAGTCGTTGACTTTGACTTTACCACTTTTTTTCCAAAATGATGATGTCACAATTGTTGGAGACGGGACACTAATAGGACAAATATTTCCATGGAAATAATCTATTTTCTTGTATAAAAGTTAACTTATTTATTTTGGTGAGTTAGTGAAAGAGGGAAATGGAAGGTCGTTAAAAGGAGAGGAGGCAAGGAAAAGGTGGGTGGAATATTTTTAAAGTTTACTGAATGTTTAGGATAATAGTGAGGCAGATATAATTGCTGTTGCAGGTGTTGAGGTGCTGGTGATAGGTGAGAATGAGAGAGATTACAAGAGAGGAAGTGACAAGAGAACTAGATGAAACAAGAGTAGGAAAAGCATCTGCTACGGATGGTGTCAGAGCTGAGATGTAGAATGGTTGACGAGATTGTTTAATGTGTGTTTTGTGTTGTCCATGGTACCAGTAGATTGGGTTTGTGCATGTATTGTATCACTATTTAAGGGTAAGGAAGATGTACATGAGTGTTGTAATTCAAGGGGTATTAGTTTGTCGAGTGAAGTTGAAAAGTGTATGGTAGAGAACTGATTAAGAGGATTAAGAATATAACATAGAATGCAATCTTAGAAGTAGAGGGTAGTTTTAGAAGAGGCAGGGGTTGTATGAATCAGAATTTTACAATTAGGCAGATATGCGAGAAATATTTGGCAAAAGGTAAGGAGGTGTATGTTGCGTTTATGGATCTGGAGAAAGCGTATGATAAGAGTTGATAGGGAAGTAATGTGAAATGTGATGAGGTTATATGGAGTTGGTGGAAGGTTGTTGCAAGCAGTGAAAAGTTTCTACAAAGGTAGTAAAGCATGTGTTAGGATAGGAAATGAAGTGAGCGATTGGTTTCCGGTGATAAGTGGGGCCGAGAAAGGGATGTGTGATATCGCCAAGGTTGTTTAACTTTTATGTTGATGGAGTGGTGAGAGAGGTGAATGCTTGAGTGCTTGGACAAGGATTGAAACTGGTAGAAGAGAATGACCATGAATGGGAGGTAAATCGGTTGTTTGCGGTGTGAGAGAAGGAAATTGAGAGTTAATGTGGGTAAGAGTAAGGTTATTAGATGTATGAGAAGGGGAGGTGGTGCAAGGTTGAATGTCATGTTGAATGGAGAGTTACTTGAGGAGGTGGATCAGTTTAAGTACTTGGGGTCTGTTGTTGCAGCAAATGGTGGAGTGGAAGCAGATGTATGGCAGAGAGTGAATGCAGGATGCAAAGTGTTAGGGGCAGTTAAGGGAGCAGTAAAAAAATAGAGGGTTGGGCATGAATGTAAAGAGAGTTCTGTATGAGAACCAACTGTGATTTATGGATTGGAGTTGTGGGGAATGAAAGTGACGAAGAGACAGAAATTAAATGTTTGAGGTGAAGTGTCTAAGGATGTAACGCTGGTGTATTTCGAGTAGATAGGGTTAGGAACGAAGTAGTGAGGGTGAGAATGGGTGTAAGAAATGAGTTAGCAGCTAGAGTGGATATGAATGTGTTGAGGTGGTTTGGCCATGTTGAGAGAATGGAAAATGGTTGTCTGCTAAAGAAAGTGATGAATGCAAGAGTTGATGGGAGAAGTACAAGAGGAAGGCCAAAGTTTGGGTGGATGGATGGATTGAAGACAGCTCTGGGTGATAGGAGGATAGATGTGAGAGAGTCAAGAGAGCATGCTAGAAATAAGAATGAATGGCGAGCGATTGTGCTGTAGTTCCGGTATGGCCTGCTGTTAACTCTGGTGCCTTAGATGACCGCGGAGGTAGCTGCAGTAGGGGATTCAGCGTAATGAAGCTTCATCTGTGGTGGATAACGGGGGAGGGTGGGCTGTGGGACCCTCGCAGTACTCACCAAACTCAGTCGAGTCCCTTGTCAGGCTGGGAGGAACATAGAGAGGAGAGGTCCCCTTTTTTGTTTCCTTTGTTTGATGCCTGCTACCCCCAAAATTGGGGGAAGTGCCTTGGTATATGTATGTATGTATGTATGTATGTATCTTTTATTGATATACAGTATCCATTTTCAGTTTATATCATATGTCTGGTGACTTCATATTTTTTGGCGGAAAGCGAAATGGCAATAAAGTGATTTGCTAACAATTGGTATTCCCATAATAAAAATATCAAGTAACGACACAAAGTATTTTGGGGGGTCTGTATCGATTATTACTGGTACAAATTAATGTAAATTTGACCACGCTAACTTTATTTCATTTGGCAATAGATCGATATTTATCCAACAAAAGCACACTAATAGGATTAATATTTTTCTTAGAATATATTTTCTTTTACATTACACTATATTATGGAATAATCTTATTTGGTAAGTTATTTTCTTTCAATTCTTGCAAGAAAAAAGAAAAAGGGTCTTGCAAAATATCTGTCAAGTTCACATCACAGGTCCTGTGACATCATATTTCTGGTGAAAGCCGTCCTAGCAAAGGGAACAATTTACTTTTGGTGTATAAATAGCGAGTGATCTTAATCCCATCATTGAAACATCAAGTAACGATATAAAGTTCTTCAGTGGTGTGTATCGGTTATGAGAACAATACTACTTATCGTAAATTTAAGAAACGAAGTCATAAGATATTTTGATATTGAGAAAATTGCATAAACAAGTGTTATTCATATTTTCCCATAATTGCACTACGATAGCATGACCTTAAGATCAGCTGATGACTACCAAAGTAACACAAAAGTAATTGTTAATTATTGAAATGCTCCCAAATTTGAAAAATAGAATACAAACATTCTTTAATAAAATGCAATGAAACAAAACTGTCTAATGAAATATGAAGGTTTAATAATTAAATCAAAATGAATTGCAAACACACACATGGGAAGAGATTATGTATTTATATGATAACTAACATTATTATTACTTGGTAAATTACAACCATAATTGGAAAAGCAGGAAATGTTGCTCGGTGAGGAAAGGAAATAAGGAAATAAACTATAAGAGAAGCAACCAACAAATAACATAAAATATACCAGGAACAGTAACAACATTACGTAATTACATATGTAAATTAGAAAACTTTAAAAAACCAGAGAAAGATGAACAAGATAGAACAGTTTACCCGAGTGTACCATCAAGCAAGAGAACTCTACCCCAAGGCTATGTCACTTCCCAAGACTAGAGAATGATGGTTGTGTCCTTCTCTTATAAGAGCTGCTTACCTAAGTTAAAAGTGTCCCTTCTACCTTTACCCAGAGGAAAGTAGCCACTGAACAATTAAAATGCAGAGGTTAACCACTAATGCAAAGGAGAATTGTTTGGTATTCTCAGTGTTGCCTAAAGTGTATGAGGTCAGAGGAGAAGGTGGAAAGAAAAGGCCACACTATTGGTGTATGTATAAGCAAAGGAAATGTTAGCCATAACCAGAGAGAAGAATAAGCAAAGAAAATGTTAGCCATAACCAGAGAGAAGGATTCAATGTACTATTGTCTGGCCAGTCAAAGGACCCAAATAACACACTAGCCGTAGAGTCTCAATAGGAGGCTTGTGCCCTGGCCAACCTACTACCTATGAAAACTCTTGATATCCTGTAACACATTGATGCTAATGTAATATTCCTCAAAGATATTTCGAATAAATTAAGAAATTATATAAAACAATAGTCTCTCAATACGGTAGCGGGACCTTCAGATCAGCTGATCACAAGCAAAGGTTTATAAAAAAAAGTTTATAATTGTTTAGTTAAAATACTTCCGAATTTGAAAAATAGAATACATAAATGCTTTAATAGAGCATATGTTAATCCTATGAAACAAGAAAATTAAATGAGTCCAAAAATATAGATGAAATATGATTTGGATGATTGCCGAATCATAACGCAGCATAATAAATTTATGGAAACTTTACTTTTTAAGTTCGACACTGTCCACATCGACTTACGACGAATCTATCGGTCCCTATCTCGGTCGAAAGTCGATGACTACTGTACCTGTACTAGGTTACACAAGGGAAACTGCTATACCAGCAGACAGTGGAGGTCAGCTTTACAGAGTACCGCAAGAGCTATTGCCCCATAGAGGGAGGGGAAGAGGAAAGAAAGAGCTGGGCATTTTTGGCCAATCATCCCAAGCTTATCCATGGTTATTATTACAGTATTATTTTTGGGCTCAAGCCATGTCATCCTGATTGAAGATCCTTAAAGTAGCTTCCTAAGGGATATATGTACTACAGTACAGTGATATTCCCAGAGAATTTTACCTTTAGGTATCCAGAATTCTAACTCCTGGCGCGAATATCCTTAAAATTTCTCTCGAGGATGTCGCATAATATCAGAGGACGTAATCTTGACACGCCACATAGCAATTTTCACGTTTACGCTTCGAGGGGGGTGTGGCATTATAGAAGGGGAGCCGTATCAAGGATACCCCCGTTCTCGTACTACTATTGAGTATGACAACAGCGCCATCTCTAAGATGGCGGACATTCCTTATTTTGTAGCGATTTCTCTCGGTGGTGTTCCCTGTTGATCTAACTTTTTCGATCGTTTTCAAGGATTGTAATTATGCTTTCTCCATCATCCGCCTCTGGGAAGTTGAGTATCGGGTCTTTACAATGAGTATATTTTAGCTCCTGTTTTACAGTGAATTAGAGTAATTTATTGTGCCTAGGAGCTAGGCCTGTTACTGGAGACACCATGGGCAATGTCGTTCGTTAGGCATGTGTTATTTAGTTAGTAGAAAGACTTTTTCTGGTTTCAAATAGCATTAATTAATTAATTATGTAAGTTATTTAGGCAAATTATACTTGTAAAGATATTTATAATGTGCATTATTTCCTTTTCCATGTCGATCGTATAGTTAGAGTTTCGGCGAGTTAGGTAACCAAGATCTCGTCTCGCCTAGGTAACCTAACCTAGGCGTTTTATTATATGTTCAGACATTTCCCCGGTTACCCTCGTGTATTGTTTTTCAATTCAAGTGGAGATAGATATCTCCAAGAATTATATGAAACATAACACGTCTCCATGGAAATCTAAGGGTAATCTCTCCTTCCCTCTGAGCGTAGCTTCAGGCTACAACCATAGTGGGTCGTGCCCTGAATTTTATTCAGGCATGACTAGCCTAGGGTTTTTCCGTCTCTTCCCTTAACCGCAGGTTGTGGTTTACCAGCAGGTTTTGGGATTCAGTCAGAATCTCAGAGTATTTAGTCTTGTGTCAGCGACCTTCCGGCAGGGTGAATGGGTTGTAGGATACCATCATTCCCCTGCCGGCTAGGCTGCCGACATTGGAGGCTAGCCCTCCCTAGCCGCACTTGAAGTGATGGTAGGATACCAATTTCTCTTTGCGGTCTAGAAGACTAGTCCTGGCCTCGCAGCCCCCTAGGCTGAAGAATAGTATTCTTCTTTTACCTAGGATGGCGGCGGCACTAGAACTCTGTTTCTCTCTTGTTGAGAGGAGGCGGCAATGCCACCGTCTCCTTAACTGTATTGGCAATCTAAAGGTTGGAAAACCGAGTCTCTCCTGTCACCTAGGATACTGCCAATACTGAAACAGAGTTTCTTTAAGGTGTGGTAGGACTGACAACTTTGCCAGCTCCTTCCACACCTTATACAGGACCCTGTTCCCTCCCCCTCTGTTCACTTTATGATGGCCGAGCCATTGTCTTTCACTGGGCCGGCGTCCTGCAACCTTACCGTTGCCGGTGGGTTGCCTGGGCCGGCCAGACTCCCTCTCTACGGCCGTTGTGCGGCTGCCGGTAGCTATGTTAGCTGCAGGCAGCCATGATAACTGCCGGTGGCCATGTTGAATGGCGGTGACCATGTGTCTTTCAACTGCCGGCGGCAATGCATACTGCCGGTAGCCACATCATCTGTCGGCAACTATGATCTCTGCCAGTGGCTGGCTGCTTCCGGCAGCCATGATGGCTGTGAGTGGGAAGTCCCTTCTGTCCCCAAGGTTCTTCAGTTCTCCCTTGGACTGCTAGCCACAGGTTCTGTTGCCGGAGTACCGCCGGCCAGCCCAGCACAGATACGTGCTAACTCAGACGGCAGCACGCCGACTATACTGGTACTGCCGGAGGCTAGCCTGCCAGCAGTGCATCGGCGGCACCTTGCCGGCAGTGTATCGGCGGCACCTTGCCAGCAATAGTACTGTGGCTGTATGGAAGCCTGAATGGTACATTCTCCCCTTCCATTTGAACCTTCTTTCTGGAGAAAGGAAGTAAAATGAGACTTTTACATCGTTAATTACTGTATACATACACAGTAAGGAGTAGCCTTTACTCTATGCTATCTCTCTCTCTTCTAGCTAGCATGCTGGATATGCCGGCAAGATATAGCTATGCTGGCGACATGCCGGCTGAACTACAGTATATGCTATACAGGTAGCCAGTATATCGTCAGTATAGAATGTACTGCAGATAGAAAACTACTATATATATTATACTAGTAGTTATTTCCAATATATCTTGGGTATCCCTACACAGGTATTTGCTGAGCCCAATCCCATATTGAATGAATATAATTTCTTCAATATTCTGATTAGAAATCAGTTTTTGGGTTACCCTACAATATTAAATATTTTCAAGGCCGGGGTGTTACACTCCTAACCCTTAAAGGGTAGAGCCTTTATCCTTGAGTCTCCCTGATCAGGAAACTCTGTTTTAATATTGTAAGGAAGGCCACGGCAAATAGGTTGGGTGGGATACACAAATATGTCTTTATTTTTCCCTAGTCCAGTTGGCATCATGCCAACTGGACCGTGCTATCAAATGCCTGCTACAAAAACAGCATACTGGCTGAACTACAATATATAATTGTACAGTAGCCAGTAATTTGCAATATATATATACTGCAAATAGAAAACTACAGTACGATTATACAGTAGTTATTTCTAACATAGCTTGGGTACCCTTGCACGAGCTTCTACTGGTACCGCTCCTATATTGAAAGAATAGTATTTCTTCAATATTCTGATTGAGAATCAGTCATCCTGACCCCACAGTGTTAAGAATAAAAAGGGACAGTGAATTTGTACTTCCCTACCCCTAGGGGTAAGAGCCCTTTTAGTTGGAGTTCCTTGATAGAGGAATCTCCCTATAGTTAATACTGAGGGGAGGTAACAGCATTTGCTTGCAGGGGGTACACAAGCATGTGTCTCCTACTATCCCTTTATAGCTTACTATCCTAAGCTATTCTGTTAAAAGATGTTGATTATCAGTGAGATAATCCACTATATACTCATTCTGTTTTCCTTTCTTTACAGGAGGAACACCAGATGACTTATGCTGCAGTCTTCTGCATGGCCAAGAGTATTTTTACGGTCATGATACTTGCAGGTTTCATGCCCCCTGCAATATTATTTCCGAATCCCTAAATTATTGGAACCCACAAGTTTGCAATATATGTCGGACATTAATGTCCGAAGGTTTCGAGAATCCCACGTCTATAGAGACTAGGGATACAGCTCAATACAAATTACGCAACTGGGTGAGAGGCTTCCAGAAAATCTCTCCAGGACCTTACCTACCTAATGATAAGATGCGTAAGCTACTATTTCCGAAGGCAAGTAAGGAAATAGTGGTGCCTCAGGCACCAATTACATCCCCCGACAGCCAGATAGCCTTTGGGAAGGAGGGCAGAAAGTGCCCGGGGGTAGAAGTAGAAAATGTTGTCAGAATTGCCTCCGCCTATGCCGGCTCTAGAGCCATTAACGTCGACATCTTCGTCTTCTACCCCTCTATTAGATAGAATGAAACAATTATGTGCCCAAGTGAATAATCTAATAGAGCGCTTTCATAAAAAAGATGAAAAGCAGGAAGTAAAATGCAAGATAGAGCCTCGCAAAGCTTCTCTTGTCGCTTCCCAAGGGTCATTCAAACAACCCATGCATCAAAACCTACCGACATGCTCCAAAACCAATCCCTGGAGGTTTGCGGAGCTGATGCCGATTTTAAATGGCAAACTCTACATCTCAGAAAAGATGGGTGCTGTTCCTTTGGACAAAATCCAGTTTTGGCCAAGCTTTGATGCTTTCCTTAACTGTTTTGTTCGACTGAGGTATGAACCAAAGTCAAGAAAAGGAACGGAATCGAAGGAGGTCATGATTCTCGACCATGATAAAGCACAGGCTATCCTGTCAAGCAGCCTGAAAAAGGCGGGTTACTCGAAGTCGAAGGTATTCTCACTGGATAACAGGCACCCTTCCTTTCTTGCTCCTGCTTCAATCTCATTCCCCTTTATGGGGAAGGCATTTAAATCTATTGCCAAGGCAGTGGAGGCGGGTAGGCCATGTCCTGCACTCGAGGAGTGCAAGCCTCTGTCATCAGCTTTTCCCAGACAGGAGGAGGACTGGAAGGAAGTCCATTTAACTTTCTCAGTAGGAAGATTAGATGCGGATGTCGCCAGTCGACAATTTAACGAACGTCTCCCTAAACTATCAGAGTTTCTCTTGTATAATGACCAAGAGACAAAGGAGAGACTTGCAGCCTCCCTTTCTCTACAAAACTAGAGAGAGTTGTGTTCAACCTATCAAAATACCCCAGACATGCTCATGGTCCTAGCCAAAATGCATATGGCTGCCTTAGTGAAGGACCTTTACGCCTTTATGAAGGCCAGGAGAGCATGTAAAGAGTTTGTGTTAGCTGCTGCAATAGTGAAACACGAAACAAGGAAGCTAATATCTTCCAACATTTGGGGTAAAGACCTCTTCCCAGACGAGGTAGTTAAGAAAGTGATTAAGAGTGCCACCATGGAGAACATAAGTCTTCTCCAAAAGTGGGGCATCCTTTCAAAGAGAAAATCTTCCATGGTTGTGGGTCCCCAACCTAAAAAGAAGACGGGAAAAGCTGGAAATATCCGGGCTGTTCAACAACATCCCACAGTTCCAGTGACCACGGTGCTACAGGCAGGTGGTCAAAAGTTTAAACCTACTGATTATTCGAAGCATGAAGATCCTTCTGGTAGGAGGGAGGTTCCTTCAGGATCATCGGACCTTCGATCCTTGGGTCCAAGGCCTAATCAAGATGGGACTATGATGGGAAACAGAAATGTATCCACCATTATTTCCTTTCCTTATCCTACAATCCAAAACCCTCCTGGAGGAGTATACCTGAGAGCTTTAGAGCATACAGGTGGTAAGGAAACTATAGTCCATCAAGTTCCAGGGAAGGCTGTTTTGTGTTCACGAGAAGGACTCAAGAAATCTCGGAGTCATTCTGAACTTGTCGCCACCCAACAAGTTCACATAAATGAGCAAGTTCAGAATGTTAATCCTTCTGAACATATGGACCTTGTTTCAAAAGGGGTGTTTGTAGTCTTGTCAGACTTGAAAGGTGTCCTTAGGAAACTTCCAGTCAATCACCCCCTCCCCTCCTAACTAGGATTCAAGTTACAGATAGTAACGTACATCCTAGGAAAGATACGTGTCGGACTAGACACAGTCCTAAATATCTTCATAGGATTGGTAGACCTAGTCACGTAAAACACAGCCTAGAAATGGTTCAGGCAACAATGTACCCGGACGAGAGGGTGGGGTGGGCAGCACTCGAAGTGGCTGGTCTATGTGCATCCAAGGAAATGACCCGGCTCCCGGGACATCGCGGATGCAAGATAAGCTTATAGAAGTCTCGATTCTCTCCAGCTCAAAGGTTTCAATGGCTGAGAAACCATTGAAGCCTGTGGTCACTTCAACTCTCCTTTCCCTTGGGAATATAAAAGGAGATAGCAAGGTCGGTCAAGAGACTCGGGTAATCAGTCAGTTTTCCAAGACGCTAACAGGGAGAAGCTCTGAACTCTCCCCAGTTCGCAATAGTGACAGACCTAGTGCTAAGAGCACAGTGGAAAGATGCGTCAAGAGCCTGGAGAAAATACGCATCAAATGCTTGAAGAGATCTAAAAAGACCGATATCGATCCCTCTTTAATCGCTTCTCTAACAAAAGTCAAAGCCCGAAAGTCCCAAGACTATGCTGGTCCTGTCATGAGTGGGGAAGCTCTCTCTACACAGATCAGACTTCCTTCGACTGATCTGGGACACCGAAGCGATAATGAGACGTCGCAATCGACAATGCTAAGGAACGTCTCATACAGTCTAAGTGAAGTTAACCATCCCTTTCTTAAAGGAATGGCACCTGTCAGCAGTTCATATACAATTGATCCACAATGTGACAGTGGATGCTCTATTTCGGTTCAAGCCAATAAGAGTTGGAATGGTCCATGGACGCAGACCCATTCCCTCCCACATGGGAACAAGTCCCGGAACTGCAGATCGACCTCTTCATCACAAGCGTCTTCAAGAAACTACCTCGTTATGTAGCCCCATACGAGGATCCTCTTGTGGAGTTTATAGACAGCATGTCTCTAGTATGGAAGGGATGGACTCAGGTATTCCCGTTCATCCCATCCAATCACCTGCTGAAGGTCCTCAACAGGCTCAGATACTTCTAAGGGGGAGTAGCTCTATTGGCTCCCGAGTAGCCCAAGAGCAATCTGTCCTCCTTAATGAAGGAACTGAAGCCGAGGCTGGCCCTAGTTCTGAACCTAGGTCTATTTCAGAAGGTTCAGAAATTGATTGCC
Source organism: Palaemon carinicauda (assembly GCF_036898095.1). Taxonomy (NCBI): domain Eukaryota; kingdom Metazoa; phylum Arthropoda; class Malacostraca; order Decapoda; family Palaemonidae; genus Palaemon; species Palaemon carinicauda. The sequence goes on along the minus strand of NC_090738.1, from coordinate 24,458,653 downwards.
TTCGTTTAATCACCGAGAACCCGAACCCTTCATTTCATGATTTTCTTTCCCTAGGGGTTAGAAAAAGACTTAGGATCTCAGAAGGCAATATAGAATTCTTAGAAGAATACAAGTTTAAGTCAACTAGAAGACAATATGAGTCTTCTCGGAAAAAGTGAATTGCGTTCGTGAAAGCAAAAGGACTGAAAGAAATTTCAATTAACTTCTGTCTGTCCTTCTTTGTCCACCTTCATAATCAAGGTCTGGCGGCCAACACGATAACTACGTGCAAGAAAATATAAAAGTATTAGTTAAGCGAAAACAAATGGTTCTCAATAGGTAGTTCTTGGAATCGAGGTAGCCACATTGAGTTGGGCTGGCATCGAGTTGTCCCATTCCCCCTTCTGGAGTACCAATAGCTGTATAATCTATGATAAACGCCCTGGATAAAGCATAGGTAAAAAACACTTCCCAGGCACATACATGCTATCAAGAGACTAATATTGCAACTGTAGTAGCAACTGCTACTGCCTCGTTAGGAGAATAGAAAATACAGTAGAGCCCGTCTACTTTTCCGCTTAATTATGTTCTACTGAAAAGAGTGCACAAGAGGGAGTGACATTCAATCCAGATTGTTATGCATCTGCCTGGTTTAAAATCTGCTTTCTAATAACAAGTCAAAGAAATGTAGCAAAGAAGGTTGACCTAAAGATTGTTTTCTACACTTGATCACTTTTTGTCATGCTTTTATCTCCACTATCATGAAGATTCATTTTTTGAGTAGTTAAAGTGAGAAGATTAATTTGTGGTAATGCAATGGCCTTAAAACAAACTTTTTTTTTATTTTAACATAAGGATGCTTTCAATTTAGATTTATCTTGTATAGACTTTGCAAGACAACTTCAGTTTTCAAAGGGATTTAAGCAATAATATGAGCCATTATATCACTTCTCTCTTAAGTTACTTGGAGCTAATATGCTATATCAATATACCCACTGCCAGACTTTCAATTATGACTTGCTTTCATCCACAATAACCATATCACCTGCAATTTCATAGACAACTGTATTGTCAGAGGTTTGGTTTTGTATTTCTCTGACCTGCTTTCTGCTACAATGATCACATCATCTGTAAATGCTTAAATAGCCACATATCTGTAAAAGTTTGATTGTTGCGCTTTTGTATTATCTTGCAGGGTGATTACTAGATAATGAAAGAAGTGTAAAAAACAGTGATATCCCTAGGATGCATATACCAATAACAGCAAAGTGCATTTTGCCAGTACGAAAGGGCTTAAACATTAAGGTTGCTCTTGGTCTAAAAAGATTTTTAAAGTGCTGTCTTTTACTGTAATTACCAAATTATTAACTCACTTAGTTTACCTCACAATATGAATGCAATGACACGCTGCTCAAGTTATACTAAAGATGCTTTCAGTGCTGTTAATCTAGCAAATGGTACTTTACAGTTGCGCCAGATTTCAGGTGGACCCCAAAAAATTTAATTTTTATAAACAATATTTTGTGATGGTTACCAGTAATCATTAGATCTCTAAAGTATTGCTTTTAAGTGTTTACCATTTCCTGTAACAAAGAATCTGTTTTATATATTGAAAAGAAAAGTATACAAGATAAAAAGATTTTTTTACAACAAAGTGTAATCTGTATCATAATTCAAAATATTCTTATTATATGAGTTTTGTGTTGTCAATGGTACCAGTAGATTGGGTTTGTGCGTGTATTGTACCACTATACAAGGGTAAGGGAGATGTGCATGAGTGTTGTAATTCAAGGGGTATTAGTTTGTTGAGTGTAGTTGGAAAAGTGTTGGGTAGAGTACTGATTAATAGGATTAAGGATAAAACAGAGAATGTAATCTTAGAAGTACAGGCTGGTTTTAGAAGAGGTAGGGGTTGTATGAATCAGATTTTTACAGTTAGGCAGATATGCAAGAAATATTTAGTAAAAAGTAAGGATGTGTATGTTGCGTTTATGGATCTGGAGAAAGCGTATGATAGAGTTGATAGGGAAGCAATGTGGAATGTGATGAGGTTATATGGAGTTGGTGGATGGTTGTTGCAAGCAGTGAAAAGTTTCTACAAAGGTAGTAAAGCATGTGTTAGGATAGGAAATGAAGTGAGCAATTGGTTTCTGGTGAGAGTGGGACTGAGACAGGGATGTGTGATGTCACCGTGTTATTTAACTTGTATGTTGATGGAGTGGTGAGAGAGGTGAATGCTCAAGTGCTTGGACAAGGTTTGAAACTGGTAGACGAGAATGACCATGAATGGGAGGTAAATCAGTTGTTGTTTGCGGATGATACTGTACTGGTTGCAGACGCGGAAGAGAAGCTCGACCAATTAGTGACAGGATTTAGAAGGGTGTGTGAGAGAAGGAAGTTGAGAGTTAATGTGGGTAAGAGTAAGGTTATGAGATGTACGAGAAGGGAAGGTGGTGCGAGGTTGAATGTCATGTTGAATGGAAAGTTACTTGAGGAGGTGGATCAGTTTAAGTACTTGGGGTTTGTTGTTGCAGCAAATGTTGGATTGGAAGCAGATGTACGTCAGAGATAATGAAGATTGCAAAGTGTTGGGGGCAGTTAAGGGAGTAATAAAAAATAGAGGGTTGGGCATGAATGTAAAGAGAGTTCTGTAGAGAAAGTGATTGTACCAATTGTGTTGTATGGATCGGAGTTGTGGGGAATGAAAGTGACGGAGACAGAAATTGAATGTGTTTGAGATGGTAAGGAGTATGGCTGGTGTATCTTGAGTAGATAGGGTTAGGAACGAAGTAGTGAGGGTGAAAACGTGTGTAAGAAATGAGTTTGCAGCTAGAGTGGATATGAATGTGTTGAGGTGGTTTGGCCATGTTGAGAGAATGGTAAATGGCTGTCTGCTAAAGAAGGTGATGAATGCAAGAGTTGATAGAAGTACAAGAGGAAGGCCACGGTTTGGGTGGATGGATGGATGGAGTGAAGGAAGCTTTGGGTGTTAGGAGGATAGATGTGAGAGAGGCAAGAGAGCGTGCTAGAAATAGGAATGAATGGCGAGCGATTGTGACGCAGTTCCAGTGGGCACTGCTGCTTCCTCCAGTGCCTTGGATGACTGCGGAGGTAGCAGCAGTAGGGGATTCAGCATTATGAAGCTTCATCTGTGGTGGATAATGTGTGAGGGTGGGCTGTGACCCTGCCACCCTAACAGTACCAGCCAAACTCGGTTGAGTCACTCATCAGGCTGGGAGGAACATAGAGGGGAGACGTCCCCTTTTTTGTTTCATTTGTTTGATGTCGACTACCCCTCAAAATTGGGGGAAGTGCCTTGGTATATGTATGTATGTATAAAATACCTTGAACAAACCATACAGAATAACACAAAGGGCTGAGCATATAGCTTTCCTTTTAATCTCCTCATTGTATCTTTATATATTGTACTTCCAAATCATAAAAATTTATTATTTATTGATAATGTTTAAGAAATCTAACCAGAAAAAGATTTTTCTAATACTGTACTTGATGTGATATGAATTTACAACCTGATTATGTCATTTATTCTGCTACTCAACAGGCAATAACGTTGACAAGCAGATCAAAAATTATTTTCTTTCAAATGTAGAATCCACAAGGTTTTGACATCCATACTCGAAGTAATGTTTAAATTTTAATCAAAATTAGTGTTAGTACCAAATATAAAGCAAATGAAGTTAAGTATAACTGACAATCTAGACCTCATACCCCTTGAATATACAGAAAAGCATCTTAAAGGTGAGCAAACTTTGCAATAACAGCAGCATATTGGCTAAATTTGTATTGTAAAGCACCTTAATGAAATAAATTCCAAAATATGCAACTATATAACTAAGCAAAATTTTCTAACTTCAGTAAACTTTGAAACCAATTACAGAATCTAACTAAAAATACAGTTTTATACTCTATTCATTTTTGTAAATAGTTTTCATTGTCCTATACAAAATATTAATAAATTTGGGGATTTAGATCCAACTCATTAAAATACTTCTATTGCAAAATAAAACATAAAAAATAGAACTTATACCTGTGGCTTATGAATATCATTATAAAAGTATGAAATAGAAAGCTCCAGTTCCAGATAATTACCAGTTCTATTTACGAGAGAGATGAGGATATTCTTCCTCCACTATAAAATAAGTGCGACAATTAGGGCAGTTAGACTGTCTCTTTAGCCAATCTTTAATGCATATCTTGTGAAAAACATGGTTGCAATCTAAAGTTAAAGTTTTGTAACCATAGAACCCCTCCAAGCAAATAGAACAAACTTCTAATGAGCTTTCATTACTTTCAAGGTCTTTCCACTTTGAGCACTTAGGTAAGGGTGCTGCTTCACCCTGGGTTAAATCAGCCCAAGGGGCTTTGGATCTTAATTCAGTAGGTGCTCGAAGTTTCAACTGGAGTTGAACCTTCTCAAGAATGGTATCCAAATTTAATCCCAAAAATGAGTTGTTGTTCTTAAAACGGACTTCGTCCACAGCACGTTTAATATCACTCCTAAAAAAGAAAAATTTATAAGTATCATTTCAATTTTTAATTCAATTATTAAAACTATTATAAGTACTTATTTAATAGTAATGTTGAAATTATGTAGGAATAAGACTACTTAAGCACACTATGACAATGTTGGAAAAGTTGCTGTTTCCTAATTTACTGAAAAATGTTTAGCCTTCATACTACTTTGTCAGAGAAGCAGTTTTTATGAATCTATAGAGGAAAAGTACCACATAGAAGATTAAACAACCTGTGTGAATCTTAAATAGGAATTAGAGAGTACCAAGGAAAATAATGTTTCTTTAATAGTCATGAGACATTATTAAAAGGGCATGACAATAGCCCAACATTTATAATAAAGAAAAGAATTCCCTTGTGATAGATAGCCAGACCTGAGGAAAATTGAGACATTAGTGTTCCATTGGAAGCACTGGACTTGAAGCATTAATTGAGAGCAGTAAGACAAGAGAAGCTGCAGCATGGATGAAGTGTGGTACTTTATCTAATAACATAGGTGGTCTGGAAATGTGATGAGACAATGAGGAACAGTTGCTATGAAAAGGAATATATATGGAACAATATGAAAGTAACATGATGAACCCCCGGTATGTCATGAAAATAGGAGATAAATGAAGATGTAGTTTTGTTAGGAGTTCAAAAACACAAAATAGATGTGTAGAGAGAAGTTACTTTACTTCCAACTTCTTGAAGAACACTAAAACTAATGTAAAAACACTTTTTGATCACTACGCTCATGTTATTGCTGCAAGGTTGAGTGGTTGGAGGTATTGAATTTGGGACAAAAGAGAGAAAAACCTGGAGTTACATTGTGAAGTAATAACTATGAGAGCTTGAACAGAAAAACAGATAAAAGCTAAAAAGTGGGTGCAGCTAGAGGCCCATTACTCTCCTACTGTGACTGTTAATTAGGCTATAACTTATAGAATTAAAAAATTATCACAAAACACCATAACTGATAGCCTAGTAAGAGGCTAGTTCTGTCAGTGCATATCACTAGGTGCTCTGTAGTTACTACCTTAGAGCTACGGCTTATTTGTACAGAAAAATGTTTTATCCATCCATACTTTAAAGGAAATTGGTACTGAAAATGACACTAGATAAAAATATTCCTTCTAAATAGTTAAAAAACGAATTAAATCAAGTCAGTCATGGCTTTATGGAATCTTAACCAGAGAGGCGAGGCCACTCAGCATTGAGGTGCTAATAGTCAGTCAAACAGGGTTTTAGCCACAAATAATGAACCAACAAATGTAGCCACCAATAATGTGAACATACTGTACTAACCTTTCTTGGAAACAGCCAGACAAACTTAAAATTTAAACCAATCAGGAACAAAAATCAAAACAAACATTGGAACACTCATGATTTAGTAAAACTCAACTGGGAAAATTAATTTCAAATGAAAATGATGAAAAATAATTTTAAAAGTAATTTGTATTTTTCAAAGCTATAAAAACCTGAGCCTTTATAATTGAAATACTTTTGGCACGAGATGGAAATAGTAATTTAAATTTATAGCAAATGGTTGGCAGCTGTCACACAAAGCTCATGCTTCAGTTAACCAACCTCAAATGAATCAGATCAGTACCAAGGTGCACACATACCCAAAGAAATAGTGGTGGTAACCATACTTTGAAAAGATGAAAATACTCTACTTTCTTCCTAACCTTCATCTTTTTCTTCGGGGTCCTTATCTCTCAAAAAACCATAGGTTACTCATTTCTGTGCCCCTTTCCCATGGACTATTGTGATAGGCTTTTTCCCATTAGGAAACTGTGTACCGTCTTTCGATGTAACAGTATAGCTGAAACACCAACCTTTATGCTCTGGCTGACTGACCCTGAACGTACCAGCCCCCAGGTAGGTACCATCGTCTAGCGCCGTAAGTGGAAAGACTGTTGCTCAAAGACCTATGAGTCACCTTGGGACTAACAATCACCTTCCACTTCTTAGTTGAGGATGATGATATATGAGGTTTAGGGCTACAGCCTAAGCACTGGGACAGAGAAAGTTCTTCAGCACTTTATGTACCCATATATAAATCCATATAAAGACATATATGCTAATATATGGGTTAGAATATGATAATGAATCTAAAATTTTCTCAGTTTTCTTTCATAAATCAATAGCACAACCCTTCAACCACATACTGTGCGCTTTAAAATATTGAATATTTCCAGTAAAAACTGGAATGATGATGAAAAGGGCATAAAATTCATAATAAAAAACCATTATGAATTTTAAAAATCAAGTAAGGACATAAATTTCTGTCTAGTACC